>NC_139595.1:19231814-19266320 GCF_946808225.1 Silurus aristotelis | reverse complement strand
GAAGAGAGAAAGAGAGAGTATGAAATGTGAGACGCTGACAGTGCGCAGGCACGTGAGAGAGTGAGACAGTGTGTGTGTGTGTGAGAGAGAGAGAGAGAGAGAGAGAGAGAGAGAGAGAGAGAGAGAGAGAGAGAGAGAGAGAGATGCTTGTGCACGCGCGCGCGCATCCGGCCAATCAGATCTCCTTTCCCGAGCCGCTACTGGTTGGCAGATTTTGGCAGCGAGAGTGGAGTGGACTGTGAACACACACACACACACACACGCACACGCGCGCACCTAAGATGTGGAGATAACCCGGTTACACACCTTTTGCAGGTGTAGAGGCAGAAGCGCGAGGTAAGAAGCGACACTACAGTATCTTGTCTTGCGTTTCTGTTTTGTGCGCGCGCGGGGTGACGAACGCTCGAGACGAGGAAAGTGTGCGAACGGCTGCTGGCGCTGTGTGTGTGTGTGTGTGTGTGTGTGTGTGTGTGTGTGTGTGTGTGTGTGTAGAGTCTGTTATGTAGAGGATTAAAAGATGCGTGTGCATATTGATCATCATCATAATCACCACCATCATCAATACCATCACCATCACCTTCATCTTCATCCCACACTTTCTCTGGCCGCGGGTTTCTGCAGGACGGCGCTGGAGAATAAATAATTAAATCAAATAAAATTTTAATAAATAAATAAATACTTTGCTTCTGGTGTCCAGCTGCTGCTGTGAGAATCATGAAGCTCATCCCCGAGGCCTTCTGAGATGATTCAAATGTCTTTTTGGTTACCAAAAAAAAAAATTAATGCGTGCATGCAAATTCGCGTATACGCGCGCGAGCGTGTGTGTGTGTGTGTGTGTGTGTGTGTGTTACATGCCTATAAACTGTGCGACCGCATGTTGCTCCTGATGGGGAGGGGTGTATTGGGGTTGTTGGGGGGGGGGGGGGGTCTGATCTGTCTCCCAGGTGTCTGATGCGTTTCTTTTTTTTCTAAATGGAAGTGAAGTTATGCTGGTGATCAGATACCGTCTGGGTGCGATGCATTGATTTCTTTTCTTTCCGCCTCGTTTAGTGCTTTCAAGCCGCGGTTATGTCGAGGTGCCAAACAGCACCTAAGAGCCTCTCTGAAGTCCATCTCCATGATCCAGGTAACACTGTAAAATAAGCTCCGACTTCCAAAAGAAAAAAAGGGAAGAAAAGGGAGGAAGGGGAGGAAGCAGAGGAGCGCACGTGCAGGATGCGAGTTTCTGCACATTGTGTAAAAAAAACAACAATATATACATTTATCTGCGTGAACGGATGACGTGTCACGTGATCACTTGATTGATCGTGTAAGCGCAGAAAGAGCTCGTGTTCTGTGTGTGTGTGTGTGTGTGTGTGTGTGTGTGTGTGTGACTGACAGATTGTTCAGAGTAAAACAGCACACACCCTAAAAATACACAGCAGTGCTGCATTAAGCTGACAGCATCAGACTGATCGGTGTGACGGTTAAGAAGAGCATCTAGAACATATCGCGGTTTTACTATATAACACCCACAGACACACACACACACACACACACACACACACACACACACACACACACACACACACACACACACACCGGCAATACTAATTAAAAATTATTTTTTCTAAAAGATGAATGCTTGAGAAACTGTAAAGAGATGTCAGACAAATCCAGATGTTTACCATATCCACACTAATACTCCTTCTGTCTACACTGAGACCATGTTCTTCACAGTCAACAGAAATGTAGCTTTTTGAAAACGTGTTCGCGTCGCAGTGTGTACTGTAAAAATGGAGGATTTGAAAAATGGTGACGCATTTTTAGTCTGGCATGAAGTTTCAAAGAGTCGAAAAGTAAAGAAACAGCAGGCGGAAATGACGCAGGTCGAAGCGTCGTACTTATTCTCGTGCTTTTCCTCAGTACAGGAACGTAAACGTTTTCAGACGTTTTTGTGTGCATGAGCAACTTTAGGGAAACAAAACGACGGTATGGATGCATTTGTTTTTGTTTATCTGTTGTATTCAGCACAGAAACACTGGGAAAATTCACCTACTATGTAAAGAAGAAAATCTTCAGTCTAATATTTATGATGACTCATGGCTTTATCCCTGATGCTGTGGGCGTGGTCATGCAAATTGCACTAAATAATTAGCAGGTCACATGACCAGGTGTCTGTAAGCTGTACTTGTGCCATGCGTGACAACATACCCAGCATGGCTTCTCTGATACGCTTGAGATGAAAAGAGTAAGAAGTGGCACATCTTGCACTGAGCAGAACCACATTTCCAGGGATGTTCTGATTACATCTCACACCTCTGCGTGGAAAACGAATCCCGTCCTTGAACATCATTCCTGTTCTGTGTGGATGTTTTGTGTACCGAGAATTTGTCATCACACTGCATAGACATGAGTATAAAAGACTCCAGGATGTTTAAGGTCTAATTAGGACACTAGTGATGTTTAGGTGCAGGTGTCTACATCTAATCAGCCCTGAAGTACAGCACAGCTTTATGTTCTCAAGCAGTGGAGAACTGGGATCTGCCCTTCGACTGACACCGTGTCCTTCATCCCACTAATGCAGAAGTGTTTACACGACCTCCAGACACTCGCATTAAAACTGCACCGGCTTCGAATCTGCACGAGCGACTTAAAGGTTGTGATGTAGAAATCCTTCAGGTCCGATCTCAGCCCCTTGAGTCAGACCCTTAACCCTCTAACTGTTCAGTTCTGGGCTCCGTGGGCCGTGATTCCGCCTCGATCTGGATAAAGTCGGGGTCGAAACAGAAGAGCTGAGTATGGAAATGAGGAATCTCCCTAATGGAGAATGATTTATTGACTTTTTTAACAGAAAGCAGGTGTTTGCAGTGGAGCAGTTGATCTCAGGGTCAGTAATTTATTCCAATTTAATTGTTCGAGTTCAACACATTAGTGAATCACTTTCGACTGTTCAGCATTAACCCCTCGGCTGGAGGTTAATAATGTTCACCATGTCATTTATATTCCTGGAGAAAAAAAAAACTCCAGTTCTTCTTTTTTGTTTTATCTATAAGCATTGAATTATTACCCAGCGCTGATGTGATCTGGATTCTGATTGGTCAGAAGGTGTTGACAATAAAACGTGATGAGTTTTAGCGCTTTTAGCATTAATGGAAGAAGTCTCCAGTGTCAAGCCGTGAGTTTTAATGCATTCATTCATTTAATTTAATAGTTGAATGGAGCAAATGACAGAAGAAGAAAAAAGATTGTGTGTTTATAGGGGAGGTGGTAGCTCAGATCGTGTGTGTCTATCCAGCTAGATCTGAAGGTCCTGGGTTCAAATCCAAGCACCACCAAGCTGCCACTGTGGGTCCCTTGAGCATGGCCCTTAACCCTCACCTGCTCAGTTGTAAGTCCCTCTGGATAAGGGCGTATGCCATAAATGTAAATATAATTATGACTTTAAGATGCTCCGCCCACAATCTAGCTCCGCCCCCAGCACCGATCTACTCTGCTTCCACTCTGGTTACTATTGGAAACATCTTCTTGCTTTAAATCTTATGTTTGTTTAGTTTAAATACATTCCAGACCTCTGGTGCAGCATGTGTCTGGTGCAGCAGTGTCAAATAATTACCCAGAATTCCACCCAGTAAGCTGCAGAGCACTTTCAAACATATTATACGAGTGTTGTGGAGATTTGTACTTCTTTACAGCTTAGACACTTTCATAGCGCTGCTCACTTATGACTGAGAGCAAAAACATCTGGATGCCGTGAACAGCTGATGCGCATCCCAAACTATTTGCCAAACGATTTGCTCTGAGATCGAGTCGTAATTAATCGATGCGCATGCGATCTTGGGCACAACTGTGGGCGCTGAAAATGTACACACACCCTGGCAGATGTTTTCGCCAATCGCAGTCCAGGAAGTGGAAAAAAAAATGGAATGAGCCATTCTCATGAAAATGTAGCAATTATGTCAAACTCAAGCTATCATCTATCTATCTATCTATCTATCTATCTATCTGTCTGTCTGTCTGTCTGTCTGTCTGTCTGTCTGTCTGTCTGTCTGTCTGTCTGTCTGTCTGTCTGTCCGTCCGTCCGTCCGTCCGTCCGTCCGTCCGTCCGTCCGTCCGTCCGTCCGTCCGTCCGTCCGTCCATCCATCCACCCACACTCTTCTGGGAAGATGTTTCACTAGATTTTGGAGATTCGTTCAGCTATAATAGTATTATTAAAGTCATGTAGTGATGTAGGTGAGAAGGTGAGGAGGCCCTGGGGTGCAGTCAGCGTTCATATTCATCCTTAAAAGGGCTGGAGCTCTATAGCAGAAGATCTTCCACATCTTCCAACACATGTAAAGCAGATATTTATGGAGCTGGATTTGTGCACAGGAGCAGTGTCATGCTGGAACAGGTCTCCTAGTTCAAGTGAAGGGAAAGTTTTATGCTACCAAATGCATCCAAAGACGTCTTATACAAATTTCTCCAGGTTTGTGGAGAAGATGGAGAAGAACTATATGTGGCTGGAGAATGCGGGTGTCCCAATACCTTTGAACAAATAGTCTATTTGTTTAATTAATAGTTTGTTTGTTCATTTGTTTGTAAATACAAAAAAAAAAAAGAAACAATTTCCAATGTTTGGTTGCTTTGTGACCTATAACACTGGAGACTCCTACCTTCATGGTCAAAAAAGCATCCACGTAAAAGAAGAAACAGATGTTTCATTAGAAACTGTTACTATGGAAATGATAAAACATTTTAGCATAAGAATAAAAACCATCAGATCTTCATGTGTTTCCAGTTTTGTGTAACAGTTTTGTGTAGAACCACATAGAGCTGAAAATTCGTGTGTCCCAATACTTTTGACATACATTTTTCATTGTTATGTAAATAAAAAGACGCTGCTTTTTGATATAAAATCTCCTGCATTCACGTCATGTAAATGTAAATAAACAAATAAGATATAATGATCGTTTAAAGGTAGAACATTGAGTTCAAGGCTTCACTCGTTCACTCGATCCGTTTATTTTTTCAATTATTTTTGTCTTTCTTCATTGGGAAAGTTTGATGTTTATGTTCTATGCTGTATCCTAATGTAATTAACCTCCTATCTTTTGAACGCTGTTGTTTTGTTTATCGCTTCGTCCTTGCCCGTTCTCAAGGTCTTTCCGCTTTTCCTCTCTTTATCCATCTGTTTAATTCGTCCTGTTCCATTTTATTGAAATGAAATCATTGCATGCTAATTAAAATGCGTGTCAGTGAGACTGGACTCCCACGCTGGGTTCTATAAGAACCTGAGACCTTGTCTTGAACGGCGTTCGGAAGCACGTCGTTTGTTCTGGAGAGGTGTGGAGAGGTGTGGAGATACGTTCTTCCAGGCAACTCGCTGTCCAACGCTCGGCGTAGCCTAGAGGGAGAACACGAGTGCTAAGTGTGCATTAGATATTTAGTACACACGTCTCACTTCACAAGACACATGACATTAGGAAAGATGTGTGGGAATGTGGCCCTTTTTGAACCTCTGGTGGGTTTTATGGAGAAATATTCAGCACAAGCAGCTTGGTGTTTAGAATCTAGAGTTATGTTAATCACTTTATTATTTCCTAGCTAATGTGTGGATTATATACTGACAGCCTTTTACTCCATCCATCAGTGAAAAGAAAGCACTATAAGATATATTCAGCAGATATTTAATTGGTGTGATGGTTTATTTTCAGTACAGATGTGATGCAGACGTTGCTGTCATCTGGTGTTGGTAGAAGATGATCATCTACATGTACAGAACTGAGAACATACTGTACCACCAAACAAATAATGTCTTCCAGGCAGTGGAAAAGCAAAAAAGGAAGAACCGTAAACCTTCTCAGCTGGCTTTGTGCACAGGGGGGTGTCGCCATGCTGGAAGAGATTTGGAGAAACTGCATTCTATACAATTGTGTGCTTCAATATTTGTGTTGTAATGTAAAGAAATGATATTAATAAACATAGGTATAAACATAATAATTAGTAAATATAATATAGCGCTCTCCGTGCAGTGCGCAGTCTCTCGCGTAAAAGCAAACAGCACGTGGTGTCAGTTATTCACCTCTAGAGGCCGCTCTCTTAGTTACAGCAGACCTTTTCAGCCGCTCCAGCAAAGGACGTGACCTGAAATAATGTATTTATTTCCAGCAAAACCGATTAATTGGCCGACCTCTAATAAATAGAATCGATACAACTTTATAGAGCAGGTACACAGCAAGGGAATGCTGTTGAGCATCGACCAGAAGTGCCGGTATTGTGGCAATTGTGCAAATTGATTTGAAGGGGCTGAGTGAATATATTAGTGGAGAAATGACTAACAAATTGTGAAATTTGGTGAGACACTGAGCCCCGTGTTGTGCACACACCACCATCTTTGTTGTATCGTCTATATATAGTGTATGTTTTTGTGTGTGTGTGTGTGTGTGTGTGTGTGTGTGTGTGTGTGTGTTAATTATTGGCTTATTAACTTCAAGAGAGAGAAAAATTAAGAGCGATTAAGGAGCTTCTTCAGTTTCGAGTGCACTTCAGAGTTGTGTAAAATATAAGCTGCCATGTTTAAGGTATTTAAAGCATTTAAAGTATTTTTAATGTAACTTTTTTTGAAGTAATTCCTGTTAACCGCCTCCGTTTACAGTCGGATGACGTGTTTCGACATTTCGCCAGCGATGGCATGTGCAGCGGTGGCACGGTAATGAGTAAAGCTCGAAGCAGACACACACAGAGCACAAAGCGTCTGGCACTGAGAGAAAACGATCTCACAGGTATGTGTCCTTGTGCCTGTCCTCAAAGCATCCAAATCCAACAGGTAGCTCATTACACAAAGAACGAGGGACAAAGACAGAATTATGTGTGAGAGAGAGAGAGAGAGAGAGAGAGAGAGAAAGAGAAAGAGAGAGAGAAGGAAGGTGGGGGGGGCGAGAACGAACTCCAAGTATACATTTTAATGAGAAGCAACAAACCGGTCTTTGAATGGAACAAGGAGTGATTATGGATACAAACCATTACAGAGGGCAGATGCCTCGCTGACATTCAGCACCCAACACAAACAAGGCTGACGGAGGAAACAGAGGATGACGGGCGATGAGAAGGGATGGATTATGTGTTTTTTTAGAAGCACAAAAAAAAAGGAATATGATACAACACTATGTACAGGATATAATGTTGATAAATCAGAATCAGTATCAGAAGAGTGTATTATGCTTTATTTCTTGAAGATTTACCTAAAATGGTGTTTTTAATTATGCCTTTAACTTTAGGATGCTTCGCCCACAATCTAGCTCCGCCCCACCACTGATCTACTCTACATATACTCAACTTGATTATAATATAATACAGCTGGACATTACGATTATCTGATATCCATAATGTTAATAATTATAATAATAATAACCAATACAATTTTACCGATACAAATAGCTGGATGTTGGATCGTACTTGCCGATTGCCAGCAACGTGAGCGACCTGGAAAAACTATCGGCTATTGGCAAAAATCTATGCAAGATGACCTAACAGCATTTATCACTATGAGTTTAAAATTTGCTGGTTTACTTAGCCGACTTTTAACCCGATTTTAACCGAACTCATTTCCCTGTATTTGGCGCCACCTTTTTTTGCGTGTGTGCCTTATTATTGACATCTACGCTCGAATATAAGATGACGTCGTTTATTGAGATGCATTTCCATGAAAAAACATCGTCTTTTTTTCAGTACAATACGGGAAGTAATGAGATCACATACTGTACAAGTTAGATTGTGTAAAATACTAAAAATTGAGTTAATGTGAACAAATCTTATATGCAAATTGTTCTTATAGTTTTTCGTTCAATCGAAGTCCCGCCCATTTAAAACACATGCTTGCATTGGATGTTGAGTCTGAACGAGAGCGGTACTGATTCTTTACAAACTGGATCGTGTGGTTTGGTGCGAACTGAAGGAACTAGCTGGTGGAGCTAGCTAGCTAGAGAGGTGGTATCTTAGTGGGTAAGGCATTGGACTTTGGATCAAAAGGTCACGAGTTAAAATCCCAGCACCAAGAGATTCCAGAGAATGGAATTGTGCTTTCAAAATGTGTGTAGCACTAAGACAAGTGTTGTGTTGCTTAACAAAGCATTTTGGTAAACCGAATCAAAAAGAATAGAGATGGATTGAATTTTTCTGTAACATACAGGCTGTTTGAATAGAACCCTGGGGTGTTCTTCTGCTCAGTGAGGTTCTCCAGTCAGTGGAGAGCATTCATTCCTGAATGGTCTCATTCCACTTTCAGGTGAACTGCAATGGGAAAAGTTTTTCCTCACATTCAGGAAGTAAATCAACCAGGTTGTAACGGCATTTCCTGTTAGATCTGAGCTGCTACATTGAGCTAAGGAATAGAGCTGTCATACTGCAGAAATCTCATGTGGCCTTTAGATATGAAACAGTGAAACAAAATAAATAAATATATAAACACTAGGAGTTGTTCACAAAACATTTGTCTAAATGCCCTTTTTTTGGTTCATTTGAGTTTCTGCATTTGAATCAAAAGAATAAAAGCAAAAGAATCAATTTCACCCCGATTCAGACTCAGCGTTGAACTGACAGGCGTGAAAGTGCTCTTGAACAATGGATATTATCCTGAAAGAAGATTTTTTTTTTTAAAGTGAAGGAAAAACCTGACATTTGTGTGTCACTGGCACAAAGCAACCCAACGGTTTGGTGATCTGCACCGAGCCGTCTAATGGTTTCAGTGCGGTTCCTTTGCGATTCTTCATGTTAATGGTGTTTCCTGAAAATACCCGGTGAATGAAAATGAGCGTGCTATGATTTGCCATTTCGAGGCTTTTTTGATGTCACTGGCTGATTGCCACATCGCTGATTCTTCTGGAGCTCACCAGAACGTGGTGAACAATGTACTTAGTGGCCTGATTATTGCTTTGTGTTTTAGAGCTCTTCATTTTACGGGTCATCAAGCCAGCTAAGTGCGTGGTGTCCATACATCTCCCGGCCGCTGATTAGCGTGACTCCGAGGGCTGAGCTCGCGGCGTCTGACATTTCTGCCGTTCTGATTGCTGGTCTCGAGATATGTTTTTTTCTCACTGCTTAGGTTTCTGAGTAGTAGCAGTTTGTTCATAGGGTCTGTAGTTTGTGCAGAATCCCAACCTATATTTTACACAAAGTCCTGATTCAATGCATACATTTTAAATTCTATTGATTACTTTAATTATCGAGAGACTAAATAATGAAACATTGCTGTTTTGCAAATTTGCTCTTTTTTTTTTACGTTTCACTGCTTCGTTTAGCTTCAAAGGTCAAATGTAGGCACTGCAACATCCTAATGACGCTAAGTTAATAACAGGGTTACGAGGATCAAGTTATACCAGGAAACAATAATATCCTGTATTAGAGCAAATTAATGGAATTAAATACAATACATTTCCACATTGTTAAAATATAAGTGCAGACCATTTATCTCTAATCTACAGCATCCTTCCCATTGTAATATATAGGATCGAGTGGATAATCACCAGTCAATACAACAGAAATGCATCTGCACCACAGTGACCTTGTTTCCCATGCAACAACCAAAAAAAAAGAATTTATATGTAATGCAATGTTTTTTGTGAGGTTTTTTTTTTTTTTACATGTATTTGGGCTGAAAATTTTGCCAAACCTGGCACTCTGGTTAGAGGTATGAGCTCTTCAGAAACAGACCTGGTTCTTTATACCTCACTCACTAAATCTCAAGTCATTTAGTTCATTTCGTTCCTTTAATCAGAAATCAAATAAAATATTACATTTCCAATAAGCAGGTCCTTCTAAACGTCTACATACTGTACATGAACTTTGACTATAAATGTATATATATATATATATATAGCATAGCACCTATGGGAGTCACGTGACAAAAGAACGAACGATTCGGACCAGAGGACTTATGAGATGAACTACTCAATTCTGTTTTTTCTGCACAAGCTGCCGCGATTTTGCGATGCTTTGCTAATGCGCGTCCGGTCGAAAAATTAACGAATCTTTTTTTTAGACGACCCATTCTGCTGAGTCACATTAAAGACTCATTGAAAATGAACAAAAGCTGAGCAAATGTGTATGTAGAATCACTCGATACATGCTGCTGGACTGAACACTAGACAAATGTACATTGTTGAGCCTCAGTTTTCTATTATGGGGCTACTTGTCTTTGGCATGAGTCAAGTGTGATAGACTCCTGATTAGATTTTTTTAAAGCTCTGTTGTTGTTGTTGTTGTTGTTGTTGTTGTTGTCTCTGTTGTCCTGCTTTATTATAATCTTTAGTCATCATATGCTATTGGTTTTGTCAGAATTTTGTCAAAGGTCACTAGTTTTTTCAAGTTTTTTCTAGGTAAACAATTTCTAGGTAAAACATTTCCCATATGAACATCCAAAGATCTCCAAATCACATTTTTTTTTTTTTTGCATCTGAGAATGTCAAACAATGAAAGAATGAAAGTCGAGATTGCCTTCATGTTCATCATAACGTCGGCTGAAAGACCTCATCATAAAAGGTTTTTTTTATCTGCCGAGCTTGTCTTCTGACAGGTGATCTCATTCACGAAAACACTGCCGAAAAACAGACATCTTGTTATTCCTGAGAGACTACAATTGCTTTCCCATGTTGTGCTCAGATCTCCCTCTCAACACACGGAGCGATCAGCTGTCACTTCGTCATACGGAGCACAATTCCTCTCATATTGAGGTAAACACTTGGGATTTCTTTGTATATGAGCTCCTGAAATATAACTAGAGTTGCAGAAAGGAAGGTACAATCGCTATCCTGCAGCAGGATGCCTTCAGTAGATTCGGGGTTCTGAAGTAAAGATTGTGATGAAACTGTGAAGGAGATTATGAGAGATCTTGTTAGGAAAGCATCTAGAGTTTTAGCATTTGGAAATGGAGATACATTTTAGATATATTGTTTTTTTAATGGTTTTTGGTGAGAAGGTTGGAGTGAAAAAAAAGTGTCCTGAACAGTCCTCTGACCTCAACCTGTCTCACCATCTTTAGGAAGAACTGGAACTTGAGTCTCCTTAACATCCAGACATCACTGTCTAATCTCACTAATGCTCTTGTAGCTGGATGAACACGAATCCCCAAATCCGACTGTGATTTGTTGTGTTACACCATTGATATTTATGACAATTTGTCCACCCTTAACCTTCACACCAAGATCTATAGTACAGGAAACTATTGTCTTTCCACCATATGTAGTGTGTTATACAAGCTCTATGTAGCTCCTAATTCCAGACACTTCAATATTACCTACTTTGAATTCAGGTCATAGGCACTACATAAGATAGTAATGAACATCTCTAACACACTCTGTACTGCGCTCTATCACTGTATAAGCAATCAAATCCTGGTCAGAAAAATTTCTATATGTGCACTATGTAGGATGTGAATTTGCAGCTTGTCCACCTGAATTTATTAAGTTGAGCCTATATTTCTATTAGTCCTGAAAATTCACGCCTCACTGCTATGCTGTACAAGCGAGTCTTGGCCTGCCAAATACAATCCCTGCTATTATAGTAGAACAGCTGTTCCATCAAAAATGCATTAGGTGTTTTACTGGGTGGCTAACCAGCAGCAGATTATTCTGGGCCTCGGTTAAATGGATTTAGACTATTCAGACAGAGTCTCTACCTTACTGCACATCACAGCTAGAAGGAAATGAAATCGCACGGGTACCTCCTGACACTGTTGTGTAGAGACGACGGTGGACGGCGGGGATGTTCCTTAAAGTGTTTTTTAGTTTTGTTGTTATAGACCGAAACTCAATAAATGGAGTAGTGTTGTAGATTCTCTAAAAAAAAAAAGAATAACAGCTGAGGATTGCTAAGGGGAATTCAGTCAAATAAAATCTCTCGCAAACTATTTTAATACAAGTTTAGAGGTGTGCAATATCGACAAAAATAATATCAGTATTAACAAAATGAATCTTTGCAATGCAAAGAAAACAGAAGCTTTTAAGTGCAGTTAGAAAACGCACAAATAATGTTTTGATATTTAGCAGAGCTGAAGATGTTGAGATGTTCATTGGGAGTGATGACGATGGACAGGATTAGAAATGAGTTTATTTGAGGGACAGCGCATGTAGGACGTTTTGGAGAAAAGGTGAGGGAGGTGAGATTGAGATGGTTTGGACATGTGCAGAGGAGGGACATGAGTTATATTGGTAGACGATTGCTGAGGATGGAGCCACCAGGAAGGAGAAAAAGAGGAAGACCAAGGAGGAGGTTTATGGATGTGGTGAGGGAAGACATGCAGGTAGTTGGTGTTGGTAGAGGTGTAGAGGACGGGGGGGATGGAAACGAATGATCCGCTGTGGCGCCCCCTAATGGGAGCACCCGAAAGAAGAAGAAGAAGAAACATAAAACATTGAATACTGATATTCAAGATTATTGAAAAAATTGAAAAAAACGCACTCTTAATGCACACATGCACTCGTCTACCCTACTAGACTTTATCACGTGACGTACGTGTGAACTCTGCAGGTGTGTTTTGTTTGGTTTATTGCGATTTACTCGATATTGTCAAATCGCACATCGTCAAAACTGAAATAATGACGATATTTATCATAGACCCCTGACAGCATGCGCTTCTTCCCAACACCTGTCAAGACAAGACCTTGTCAAACCTCCCCAAATAATGTGCCAATTCAATTCAGGATCCTCCTCTCCCTCAAACCTCTCTAAACTAACTCAATCCTTATTGCCTTTTCACCTTCCTCTTTCCTCCCCACTCCTCAGCAGTCATTCATCATCTTCTGCTTCTGGCTCACTCACTATCCGGTTGTCTAACCTGCGTATTCCCAGTAATCGACCCTTTCCCTGGTGCTTCCTGGTAATTATGTTAATGCTCATAATCTTATCTGCTACTTTATCTGCTTGAAGAAATGGGTGTGAACTGTGTGCGAATCCAAACCACTGTTTAAATAAGATTTACCAGAAAACCATCTCATCCTTCTATCGTTCAGCAGAATTGTCCGTTCATCCCTGTTTAATTTGCCGAAAGCACAAGCGGTTGATTTGCTCTTTCTGTCTTCCCACAGATGTTTGATGGTGTACCTGTAGAGATCCCTGGGTGGAATCCCTCTCTCCAACGAGCTGTGACCTGCACAGCTCCCAGCCGTCTGTCCAGGATGTGAATACAGCCGTCGGCTTTCTGCGGTGAGCTGGGTTTCGATCGCGAGGATGGGTTTGACGCATAAAGATGGACGTTGGTGCGCTGAGCCGGCTTGCCGGGCCTGATCTCCGTCCTCAGGCCTCTCTTTAACATGAGAGCCTGTTTAAGCTCTCTGCTGCTGGGCCTGTTTGCGCTCCAGAGGAGCCTCGGCAGCCCGTCTACATCAGGCCTGGGCTTAAACACACACACTCACAACCGAACCAGACTTCCTGTGGGTTCTGTCCTAAACACACACACTCACAACCGAACCAGACTTCCTGTGGGCTCTGTCCTAAACACACACACTCAGAATCGGACTAGACTTCCCGAGGGAGGGAAGGACCCCCATCACCGGCCCAAGAGAGGTTGGGTGTGGAATCAGTTCTATGTTTTAGAGGAGCACATTGGACCGGAGCCACAATATGTCGGAAAGGTAAGAGCACTCCAAAATCTAGTGGGACGTTTTCCAAGAAGATGGAGGTTGATTTTATCATGGACTTAATGTGGAATGGGAAGTTGAAAGAGAACATACCAATCTTATGGTGGTCAAATGGGTGTCCACAAACATTTCACAGTAAACAAAGTCCCATTATTTCATTATTTTTCTTGTTTTATTTTTGTGATAGTTTTGATTTGGTATTGTATCATTGTATTTAATTTAGGTATCGTATCGAAGTCAAAATGTTGTTGTCGTGACGACACTAGTTTATACGTTCAGACTTTAATTTCCCAACTTTCGCTGATACGAACAAACCTGTCCTTGAAGTCAAACATTCTAAACGGAGGAGAGCCGCCGCGAGCTTCCCATGAGCCCACATGATGCGTACTGGACCTGGGCTTTTTTATATCATTTTTATTCTTTTTTTATTACCGTATTTTCCGAAATATAAGCCGCTACTTTTTTCCTACGTTTTGAACCCCGCGGCATAAACAACGAAGCGGCTTATTTATGAATTTTTCCTGGGTTTTTCCCGGTTTCACAAACTTCAAGCCAAAAAACTGGACCCCACAACATAGTTTCTGAACGGAAACGAAAAAACGCACCTCACCTGTGTTCTGAGCTGCACAGCATCGGGAGAAAAAACGTTTTTTTTTAAACGCACGACGAGAGAAATAGTTGTGAAAGGAAGGAGGAAGACAGTGAACAATGACTTTCTTGGTCGGCTGCTGTTTAGATACAAGCCGTTGTAGCGTGTTGAGTCTGGGTGAAGGGAGAGCTCGCTAACTCCAGTTACAACAGAAATTATATATAAACACAGACAGGTTTCCAAAACTCGTGCTTTTTTATTTTTCTTGGCAACAGCGTTACGGGTTAGTCAAAGAAACTTAGAAATGAACATCGGAAAATAATAAGGACATATTCCTCAGTCTCCACACATGCAGTAATATCGAAAATGCAGTGGCAGGCTATTCCCAAAATACCGCTCTGCTCCTAAAGGAAGCTCAAAATATTTCACCCGTTACACCGTGTGTAACGTGTCTTTCGTTAAAGCCTGTGTAAAGTTCATCACTGTAGACTGATGCGGCTTATTTATGTTCGAAATAAAAATATTCATAAAATTCATTTTATAGTCCGGAAATTACGGTACTTAACACAAAATATTGTATACAGTATTTAGATTTTTTTATATATTTAATTGTTTATTTGATAGTTATTTTTAGCTTTTACGTCATTATGAGATGGATTCATGGTACGAACGCTCGTTCGGATCGTAACTCATTCGTATATACAGTATATTGATTCCGTATTGTTCAGTGCTGTTTGCTGTATTACATCCTGATGCAGGCACAGCTGGATCAAGCTCAAACATCTGGTTTTTTTTGTAAGTGAACTGCCCTTAATGTCACTGAGGATATTTTTACATGTTCCCATTTTTTTCAGAACTCATTATAATGCAGCGTCTTTGCCTGTGTGTTGACGTGAAGCTTCTTACGGAGTGCTGGTTACATTTCCGTTGATGTCCTCGCTAATGTCCTTGTCCTGGAACAGGAGAGTAAACACACGCTTGGAGATTAATTCCTGTTTTTTTTTAACAGCGTGTTTTGTGTTTTTTTTCTCTCGTATATTACACTATATTCGACATTCTTTCAGAAAATTGGGTCATTAGTTTTTTTTTTGTGTACACCACAGAACAGGAGGTTATGAGTGGAGATAACAAATCTGGTCATTTTAATTTGTTTATTTCTCTCGCTGGCTCATAAAAAGCTTGTACATAACAACGAATCCCGCTGTGATAATTAAAAGAAGGACGCTGGTAGATTTACAGCCCGAGCCTGGTGATTTATGAGGAACTCGCCGCTCAGGCTGCTGTTTATAAACTTTACCAAAAATATTCACAAACATTTTATTTATTTTTTTAGAAGGTTGTGTTCATATTTTTTTTTTCTTGCTCAAAAATGTTAAGTAGTTAAAATAGATGACCTCGTTTATTTAGATTTGGGTTTGTGGGATGTTGAACAACCTGCATGTGAGATTACTGATTAGTCATCAGCGCAGGATCCATCAGTGGCTTCACCATTCAGCATTCAGCTTCTCTCTGAGAAATTCATATGGATCACTATCTGCTTTTTAAAAGCCATAAGAGAGGGACAGGAAATGGGCGAGGACATGTGTACCCCACTCTACCCCGCCCCGCCCTGCCCCGCCCCACTCTGCTTTATTGTGCCCATAGAGATGGAGAGAGAGATGGAGATATAGATAAAAAGATGGAGAGATGGAGATAGAGAAGAAGACATGGATTCAGAGATGTAGATAGATAGATAGATAGATAGATAGATAGATAGATAGATAGATAGATAGATAGATAGATAGATAGATAGATAGATAGATAGATAGAGATGGAGAGATGGAGATGAAGCTAAAGATGGAGAGAAAGAGATAGAGAAAGTGATGAAGAGATGGATATAGAGATAGAGAGATGGATATAGAGATGGATAGATGGAGATAAAGATGGAGAGATAGAGATGGAGAGACGGATATAGAGATGGAGAGATAAAGATGGAGAGATAGAAATGGAGAGATTGATATAGAGATGGAGATGGATATAAAGATGGAGAGATAGAGATGGAGAAAGTGATGAGATGGATATAGAGATGGAGATTGAGATAGAGAGATGGATAGATGGAGATAAAGATGGAGAGATAGAGATGGAGAGATGGATATAGAGATGGAGAGATAGAGATGGAGATAAAGATGGATAGATGGAGTTAAAGATAGAGATGGAGAGATGGAGATTGAGATAGAGAGATGGATAGATGGGGATAAAGATGGAGAGATAGAGATGGAGATATGGATATAGAGATGGAGATGGATATAAAGATGGAGAGATAGAGATGGAGAGATGGATATACAGATGGAGATGGATATAAAGATTGAGAGATAGAGATGGAGAAAGTGATGAGATGGATATAAAGATGGAGATTGAGATAGAGACATGGATATAAAGATCGATAGATGGATATAGAGATGGAGATAAAGATGGATAGATGGAGATAGAGATGGAGAGATAGAGATGGAGATAAAGATGGAGAGATAGAGATGGAGAGATGGATATAGAGATGGAGATGGATATAAAGATGGAGAGATAGAGATGGAGAAAGTGATGAGATGGATATAGAGATGGAGATTGAGATAGAGAGATGGATATAAAGATCGATAGATGGATATAGAGATGGAGAGATAGAGATGGAGATAAAGATGGATAGATGGAGATAGAGATTTAGATCAGAGCAACAGAGACAGAGATGAGAAAAAAGAAGCCACTGAGATGTAGATGTGTCTACACCGATACGGAGAGACAGAACTTCAGAGACCATGCAGCGTAAAGGTCTGAGTCTCCGCCTTGTTTCTGTCTTCAATCAATCAAATGGCACACACACACACACACACACACACACACACACACACACACACACACACACACACACACCTCAGTGGTCTCAGGAACAGACAGACTGAGACGAGACGAGACAGGGCTACCAGACGAGGGTTGGCTATGCGCTAAAAACACGTCTGACCTCAAATCGAAGATGTCGGCATGAAAGTGTGTCACGTCAAAAATGAGAAATTGTCTCGGGAGTCTTGTTTTGTAGGTTAGACGCCGAACACCGAGAGAATCATCAAAACATGGCAGAAAGAGCTGCAGATAAAGTGCAGCCAGCAGTCTGGAGCTCTCACGCTTTATTTTCAGACACGGCTGAGCAGGAACGTCTCTGTCCTGAGGACCAGCAGGGGACGAGTCATTAGGGAAACATTCATTTTACCTATTTGGAGTTGCGTTTAATTTTAAGGAACATCCATGGAACAAGTGACTTGCTGTTCATGCCTGATGTTAGAGCAGCTCTCGTTTTCTCAAAAAATGAAAATGAAGACAAAATCGAACAATGATGACTTTCATGACATCTACTTCATTTCAATGAGACATAACGGCATTGCGATGTCATGACAAAGGGGGTGTGGCTACGGTGTCAGTCACAATAAACGAGGCGTGGCTTTTGTATTTGTCGGTCTCTGAAAAAAAAGGCGTGGCCTCTGCTTTATTTATATATTTTTTTCACATCAGATGTTTTTAATCGTATCATTTTAAACCCTTAACATTTTTTAAAACTCTACAGAATCCGGCTCATTATTTATTCATCGCTGAAAAAAACGCATCATGAATAATTTATCATATATTTTTTATTCCACTTTATCTTTTCCAGAAATCTCTCACGGATATGTGTAGGAGGATGTGATAAACACACACACACACACACACACACACACACACACACACACACACACACACACGTGTTTAAAATATTCACTTCCTGCTGTAACATCAGCTGTGATTTAGTAATTGACGAGGCACGTGTGAGATAGCAGACACTGGGTTACAGGAAGAGCTTCCTGTTAGATTATTTGTTCAGTGCGTCAACCTGAAAAGATAAACACACACACACGTGTGCGACATGATCCAACACTGTTATCAGCAAGCTGTCTGCGCTACACGTTTGTTAGCGAGTGTGTGCGGTGGGATTGTCGGCTAAGTGCCTTGCTCAAGGGCAGAGTAACACTAATGCTCCTGAGGGACTCGCTCTGTCAGGCCTTTGATTTCTACTCCATCACCCGAGCCGCAGCGGCGCGCGCCGTGGAAGCCGTCCAACTCCGATTTTAGCTGCGTTTTCTCTCTCGTTCTTAACAAAAAAGAAAAGAAGAACGCGGGTGAATCTGTTTTCACGTTTCCACAATTTCCTGTACGGCAAAGACGTTAACAAATAGATCGCCTTTTCATCTTATTGGCACTAGCGTGCACACAGAAACAAACTGCTTAAGCTTTGCTCTTAGCAATATGCTGCGTTTCTCTCGATTGAATCTCCTTGGTAACAGTCTGGCAGCTCGAGCGAGCGAATAAGGCCAGAAAGAAAGCCGGTTTGCGCTGAAGAGCTGCAGCTGAGGTGAAAAAAAAAAAGGAGAGAAAAAGATTCTGCTCTAATTTTCATCTCAGCATAACAGCAGCAGCTCACTGACCATCTGCTTCAGCTCAAATGATTCTCGTGTTTTCACTTATCGAGTCCAGATCGCACAGATGTCCATGTTCCGTCTGCCAATTAGTGACATTTCTACATTACTTCTAAATCAAATACGTGATGGATAAAGTGTGAGCGTCGCTGCGTGACTTTTCCACACCGTAGCTGATCTAGGTTCAGGGATCAGAGTTCGTTAGAAACGTTACAGGGATTGAAAAACGTAACGAACGTTTAGGGTAAAAGAAGAAAACTTTATTGTTGCAGCAAACATTTTCCTCGAAACAGCATCACTTCCTGTTCAGAATTCGTCACTTCCTGTTTCATGAAATACACGATGGTGACGGTAACAGTGTTTTCCCCGGGTTAATCACAATCGCAGAGTTCGTTAACGTTATTTATATATATATATATATATATGCAAATGAAGGAGGCGTGGCCTCTATACCTGTTCATCCAAGTAAAAGAGGTGTGGCTTCTGTGTGTAGGTCAATATCATGTGGGTGTGGCTTCGGTGTCAATCACAATTAATTAGATGTGGCCTATGTTTTTCCTTACAATGAAGGAGGTGTGGCTTCTGTGTTAGTCACAATTAAGGAGGTGTGGCTTCTGTGTCAGTCAGAGTGGAGGAGGTGTGGCTTCTGTCAATCACAGTGAATGAGGTCTGACTTCTGTGTCAGTTACAGTGAAGGAGGTGTGGCCTCTGAGTCCATTACAAAGGAGGTGTGGCCTCTGTGTAAGTCACAGTAAAGGAGGCGTGGCTGTCACAGTATTCAGCAACAAACAGTACACGTGGCAGGTTACACCATCATATAATCCACATACATTAGATGTAAATTAGACATGTGAAGAGGATGAAGATGTGCTGCAGGTTGTTCTCACCACCTGAGAGATGCCAATCAACCACTGAGGCTGAAGTCTGAAGCCCAGATAAAAATTCTTCGAAACCGTGCACTTTTTCTTTTCTCCCTGCTATCAGCGATGTTCGCGCCTTCCAGCTCGGCGTCTCGCAGCAGTGTAAAATTGACCTTTCGTGCCAGACGGCGCTGTAATTTGCGGTCAGCGGATCCAGCATCCGAATCTTGATCTAATCAGGAGGCTTTTGTGGTGTGGACGGGGTAGAGGATAATTGAAGCGTTTCCTTTCTCCTGCCTCTTATCGCAGTAGCCAGAGCTCAGGTTCTTGGACGGCACTCTGTTTCTTGTTTGAGAAGAAAAAAGAGGTAGATGAAAGGAAACACTCGGATCCTTGAAGTTCCTCAGCGCACGCTATGAATATTGATACGCCGTTTAACGGGAACTGTCAGGACGGGATCGATGTTTCTAGCCAAGTGAGGACTCGTTAAAAAGACGATTGTTATATCATTTCAACAGTTTCAGTTTCACACACACTCACAAACACACACACACACACACACACACACACACACACACAGTGTTAAAAATGCACTTCTATGTGTCTCTGTAAATACATTTATACAGTGAAAATAGAGAATGCTCGAATGCTATATTTAACATTGATTAGCGAAGGATTTAATTACATTCCTACACATCACTGGTTTACATTCACAGCACAACAATTCTACAATAAAACCATTATTTTCCAATCATTAACACTTATACTGATGACTGCACATAGAAGCTATTACGTTTTTATGCTAGCTCTAGTGTAGCGATCAGTGCTAACAAGGATGTAGCTTTTTTAATAATGTAACTATGATTTAATAATTAGTCACCTGTTCCTATGGTAAACATGATTTTGTTCTCATTAGATGATTAATTTCATGTTTATGAAACTTTAATAATGTATTTGCTTAAGGAGACAATTTGTTGAATACGGAACTTATTTCTTTCTTTAGATTTTTTATCTAATTTATCAAATTTCCTGGTGCGATTTTCAGACTCAGATCTTTCACTTTTTTTAAAACAGGTTTTGTTTTTCATGTTCATTCACATGACTTTCTCTTCAGTCATTTATTTCCACATGATTTTTACTTCTAAGAAAATTTTTTTATTAATCTTTTGATTTTTTTCTACATAATTCAGATATTTTTTTAAAACTTATTATTTTTGTGTCACTTATTCATTCATTATTGTTCCAAACAATTCACATATCACATGATTTTAAAGTTTATTTGTTTATTTACAATGAATCATTATATCGAAAATATATATAACTATTTTATACATCACCCAAATCACTTATAACCTGTCATTCATTAATTTATTCATTTATTCATTTATTTATTTGTTTATTATTCATTCATTCAGGTCAAATGTTTTTTCAATTAATAATTTATTCATTTATTCATTTTTTTGTTATTTTATTCATTCATATATTCAATAATTAACTATAATTATTAATTTATTTCTTCATTAATTTGTTCATTAATTGATCTAATTGTTCATTTATTAATAATTTATTTAATAATTTATTTATTTATTCAGTCAGTCAGTCATTAATTATACATTTATTCATCTATTTATTACACATGATTACCTTCCCTATTTTACATGATTCAATCATTTACACTCGTCTTCACATAATGCCATCGTTTAATTTTTTAATTTTTCATCATCGGACACATTTTCTCACGTGTGATCGCACATTGTTTACAGATCACGTGTTTACACGTGTTCACTGTACAAATATTGAAATGCACCTTCACATGTTTATTTCACACAATCGTCGCATATCACTCACATGATCAGAAACACGTGAGGAAGACATCTGGTATTATTACCCCACTCTCACACGTTTTCTCCATGAGAGACGTGACAGAATCTGTTACCTCACATCAGATCCAAAGGAGACGCCTGGGGTCGTAAATAGGGGACTCGCGGTTTGTGTACAAGTCATCCTTATTTTCTGCACATGTTCCAGTTTTTGGTGTGTGTGTGTGTGTGTGTGTGTGTGTGTGTGTGTGTGTGTGTGTGTGTGTGTGTGTGTGAAATGCTTTACTATTCCCTGTGCACCGTGTGGGATCTGCAGGAGGAAAGAGAAGGCAGGCGTTGACCTCACACACGTCTGCGTGAAGGTGAATGTTCCTCGTTGCCACAGGGAGGAACTTTAGAAGGTCAATGTCGTCCTGACTAATTGCTCTCCGTTGTGAGAATTTAGGAGTAGCCAAGTTCTACAGATGCACTCTCTGTGTGTGTGTGTGTGTGTGTGTGTGTGTGTGTGTGTGTGTGTGTGTGTGTGTGTGTGTGTGTGTGTGTGTTGTTTTACTATCAGCCTGTTCAGCACGCCAAGTTATTATATTGTTTTCCCCCTTGCTCAGGCAGATTGTTTTATTAGGCTTGTTTGGATCGAGATCGTTCCACGCCCTCTGTAGCGATGATTAGCGAATGAAACGGCAGCATGGATCATCTGATAAGTAACCTGAAAATGATCACGTCTCTGGAGCGCTTCACTCTTCCTTTTAGCTTCCTGTTTGCCCTCGGGCTTGTTGTTGGCACGGAGCTGCTTAGCTGTAAATGTGTTTACTGTAATTATAGATTGTTGCAGAATTTTGCGCGTTGACGCTCTGTCGTTACGGATCGGCGGATATTTGAAAAATCTCGGCTGCTCGATTTCCTCGCGTAGAGACGCAGAATAGAGGCGTGTTATTATTCGTTTACAATCTGCATAAAAGATTCATAACCACTTATTACTGATGAGGAAGTGGATAAAGGCAAAAGAAATGCAAATGGCACTTTCACACACACACACACACACACACACACACACACACACACACACACACACTGTTGCAGGCCACAGGCTGTGTGTTTCTCTAATGTCACCATCACAGTAATACGTTTCTGTCTGATGTTGAATAAAATGAATCTGGATTTATGCAAATGGATTTGCTATAAGAGATGGGAGATAAACAAGTAAACAAGGGTCGTATATCAGCGTACACAACGTCATATTAAAATCAAATTCTCATTTAGACAAAAGAAAAATCTTAGCTACAGCAAAGCATAGTTCATGGCTCACAGGAGCGCAACCAGCTGTGCTTTCTCCAGCTCCATGAAGATTTCCTATGCTTTCCATGGGTTGAAGTGAAAGATCTCCTGCTACAGAGCCGTACTGAACGCCTTGGGGATGAATGTAAACGCCGACTGCACGTTCGGTTGAACGAATCTGCACAAATCTCCACAAAATCTAGTGAAACATCTTCCCAGAAGAGTGGAGGTTATTATAACAGCAAATGGAGACTAAATATGGAATGGGATGTTTCGAAATGGTGTCTACAAACTTCTGTTCCTATAATTAAGAAGTGTTTAATGTTCCTTTTGTTTCTATCCAACAAACAAAGTAATATAACGGTATAAAGATTTACTTTGACCAAACTAAATCTATAAACGTCCAGATGTTCCACTTTATTTTCATAGAAAATTTTTCCCTTAGCATGAAGAACAGCTTTCCAGCTTTCACAGAACTTTCATCCACTCATTATCTGTCCGATTACTGTGTTTTTTACTTTTTTAAGAGTTTGTTGCATAGAAATAAAAGGAAGATGAAAGACTATATATATATAGTTTGTATTCTGTGCTCTGACCTGTATTTCTCTCAACACCACTTTGGGTGAACTTGGAGCAGTGGTGATTAAAGCAGTTCCATGTTTAGCGTTTTGGGAAATATAACGCGTCTTGGCGGTGAGATGACGACGGCGTAAATCGGTCCACGCTCCTTTCCCTCGTCGCTCGTGTTTCATATTCAGCTCTACTTTTCACCTGGGCACCAAAGGTTTTCTCCTCCAAATGTCACAGGAGCCGAGTGTCTGCACTCACTGTTTCACCCGAGTCCAAAAGACGCTAACGCTGACGCTAACGCTAACGCTGGCGGAGTTGTGAGAGGGAATTTAGAAGCGAGAGCATTTGGATGGAGAAAGTTGGTGGAACAAAAATTGCTACTAAGACTGAAAAAAAAACATCACACAGAAATATCCAGTGGATCCTGTTTATATTCAGAGCTCAATCCTGATTGGTCAGAAGCTGTTGATCAAGAGTGCAGGTTTATATGTTTGCATTTCAATAGCAACAAATATAGTACTTTACATTTGTATGTAAGTTTTCTGTAAGGACACGTTTATTTAATAATTAAAAGGAAGGAGTCTCCAGTGTTAGTGTTCGGTAACAGTCAGAGATTAAACTGTATTTATTCTGATATTTAACATACAAATACAAGCAATTTTTTATGAGAAAGAAAGAATTTAAGGAACGACTGTAACAGAAGTAAGAGTAGATGTTTAAAAACCCGTTTCAAGGACATTCAGTGTAACTTTAAATGGATAAAAAGTTTAACGTCGGGTCGTCGCTTCTCCGTCCTTCGGTCTGTTGCCATGACATCGTAACACTGAATGTTTTATTTATTTATCACTTTATGTAGTGTGACATAAAAAGAGCATATTATAGAAAATCTGGAAATCATTGGGAATACTGTCCGGGTTTTCTTTACTCTGAAACAGAAAAAAATAAACATTTCTATGCAACTCAAATTGTTGGAGACGTTGTGGCTCACAAGATGCAAACCACTTTCACATATTTTGTGGATGCCCTGATATCAGGGGGTTTCGGGAAGATATAAATAATGTATTAGAGAAGATTTTTAACATTTCAGTTGACTACAGCTTTGAATTACTTTATATGATTTATGGGAAAGAAGAACATACAGAACGTACATGTGTACAGAAGAATTCTTGCTTCAAGTAAAAAAGTTGTTACTAGATGCTGGATTATAGATTAGATAGATACATTAGATTAGATTATAAATCTAATCCGCCACAAATACAGGATTGGATTGAAGTTGTGAAAAGTATATTTACTATGGAGAAAATTACATTTTGTGTGAATAACTATTAAGATGTATTGGTTAACTTTTGATCTAAATGGATTTAATATAAGACTCCTATTGAACTAAATCAGTTTTTTGTTTGTTTTGGTTTTTTTTTTTTTTTTTTATAGAAACAATATTTTATGTTTAGTTTTTTGGAGATTGCGTCCAATTTCCTTTTCTAGTGTAAATAGTTTCTGTAGAATTGGAAGATAATTTTTAAAGATATTTTGATCTGTTATTGCCATGAAGAACTTGCTGATCTTTCTTTCTTTCTTTCTTTCTTTCTTTCTTTCTTTCTTTCTTTCTTTCTTTCTTTCTTTCTTTCTTTCTTTCTTTCTTTCTTTCTTTCTTTCTTTTCCCTTCTGATTAGGGAGTATATTTAAGTCAGAGGTTTTGTATCGAATGTATAAACAGATGTTGTGTCTCTTTGCGCTGAAATTTTTAAAAATAAATAGATAAATAAATAAATAAATAAATAAATAAATAAATAAATAAGTTTGTATTTAATAATGTAAATATATTAGACAATTAGTAGGTATTTGTATATATATTATACAACATGTTTTTTTCCCCAGTCATAGGTGGTTCTTTGGAGATATACAATTATATTTTGTCTTTGGATGCAGCATGAAATTTTCCCTCCAAACCTGTTCCATGGCTTTCCATTGGTTGGAGGGAAGATCTCCTGCTATTAAACCCTATTGAACATGAATGAATGTGAAGGCTGAACGCACCCCAGGCCTCCTCACCTCACCAACATCACTACTTTGCATGATTCATGAAAAAGAAAATAATTTATGTTCAGACACGTGATATATAAACCATGTGTAAGTTCTGTGTCTGAACTGAATGGAGAAGTGAAACAGAAATGTTCTGCTCCAGCTTGCACATTTTCAGTCGTTTTTGTGGTTAGGGTTTTATTCCCGGAGCCCCGGCATTGTAAATCAGCGGCGCTACACACTTATCTTACTCAATTAACAACAATTAAAGCATGCGAACGCGGGTAAAAGCAGTGTGTAAGAGTTTTCTCAAAAAGCCAGCTCAGTTCACATCGTGCTAAATGAGGAATAATCGCTCGGTATTGTGTAAAGATTTCTGTTTAAAAGAAAGGGAGGTTTGAGTACAGCGGCTGCTACTGTTCCCTCGAGCATTTCTTTTATAATTTAACAAATCCGTGACAAAAAGGTTTTCACGTAACGTCAGACTTCACGCACAAGCTGGAGCATGTGGAGGATTAACATCAGTGTCAGTCATCGTCGTCTCAGTTCTTTATTTATTTATTTTCATGGACAGCTTTCTGAAGATCAGAGGAGATAATAATATACAGAGTTTTTATGTCTATATGAATCCTGGATTCTGATTGGTTAGAATGAGCTGATTGGTTTTCTTTAACTCTGACAGTAGCGCAGATCGTTGTGATGAGAATACGTTTAGTGCAAGCCCTTCACTAACAAAAAGAAGCTAAAACCTGTATCTAGCGTTCAGCATTGATGGTCTTTTGATGCTCATTCCACAGGCACTAATGCAACACCATGCCAGCAGAGATGTGGCTTTTTGAACTGAGCGCTGATAAAAAGCCAGATAGTCCCACTCCTCTTTAGTCCGGAGGACGTGGTGTCCAAAAAGAAATTAAAATTTTGATTCGTCTGGCCACCGAGCAGTTTTCCAGGTTGCCTCAGTACATTTTGAATGAGTTTTGGTCCAGAGAGGATGGTGGCATTTCTGGATCATGTTCAAACATAACTACTTTTTTTTTTTTTTTTTTTTTTTTTTTTTTGCATGGTAGAGCATTTGTGAATGACACTGCAAACTGTGTTCACAGACAATGATTTCTGGAGGTGTTATTGAGAGAATGCAGTGATTTCCAGATTTACAGAAACATTAATCATGTCTTATTGTGTTTTAAATGCTGTGCCTCCTGAGGGCCCAAAGATCACGACCATCCGATATCGATTTCCCCTGTGTCCCTTGTGCACAAAGATTTCACCAGATTCTTTGAAACTTTTGAAGATATTTTGTTCTGTAAATGATTTGATATTCAACTGTTTTGCAATTTAAAGTTAAAAAACATTATTCTGAAATTTGTTTGTGATTGGTGAAGCTCCGCCCATCTTTACTTCTCAGAGACTCTGCATCTCTTAGATACACTTTTTATACTCAATCGTCTGACCTGCTGTCATTAACCTCATTAGTCGCAAAATGTTTCTTTATTTGTTTTCATTTTAACACGCACTTTTCCATCAAATTTAAATGACCTTTTTTTTTTTACTTAAAATGGTACATTTCCTCAGTTTACTGATATGTTTTCTTTGTAAAATTAAATATTTGTTTATGAGATTTTGAATCATTGCATTCTGTTTTTATTTACTTTCACGCAGTGTCCTGACTTTTGTGGAATTTGGTTTGTATTTATATCCATGAGCAGCTTTGTGAAGACCAGGCTGAGAAGATCAAATAAATAATATACAGAACTTTTTATATCTGATTTATATTCTGATTGGTTCGGAGGAGCTGATTGTTTTTTTTAACTCTGACAGGAGTGCAGTTTTTTACTGCAAATCCGGAAGCGTTTTCTCCTTCACCTTACATTTAAGTTCTATGCTGCATGATGATGCAACTTGTTACAGACTCATTTATTTTCTTCGTCCTTCTCCAGCTGCACTCCAACTCAGATAAAGGTGACGGCTCGATCCTGTATCTACTCTCCGGAGAAGGCGCCGGTACCATCTTCAGTATTAATGAGTCCACAGGAGATATTCATGCCACCAAGAGCTTGGACCGCGAGAAGAAGAACCACTACGTCCTCCATGCTCGTGCCATCCACAGCGTCACACATCACACCGTGGAACCTGAGTCCGAGTTCATCATCAAGGTTCAGGATGTGAACGACAATGCTCCTACCTTTCCCAACGGCCCGTTCGCTGCCTCCGTCCCTGAGATGGCCGACATTGGTGAGTGTGTGTGTGTGTGTGTGTGTGTGTGTGTGTGTGTGTGTGTGTGTGTGTGTGTGGTTGAAAGAGAATAGAAGAAATAAAAAATTAAACACTAGTGAGGTCTAAAAAAAAACAGAGGCGTTGCTTCATACTCAGAAAAAAACCCAGAAGCTGTTTTCGAAAGATGATTTATTCTGGACTTCACACGAAATCTCCAGGAAAATGTGTTGAAACTGTAAATTTCACTGAGGCAGAAACTTCTTTCAGCTTAAGAGCTCAAGCTCAAGTGATGATACAGGTGAAGGTGTGAGGTGCAACTGGAAGTTTATATACGATTTGTTACATCTACAACTGGATGTTTCTATGGTTACAGTTGTTTATAAACACCACCTTCATTTAGATTCAACTAACGAACACAAACAACCAACACTCTGAACTCGCACCTGAACTCCTTGCAGCCAATCACAATCCTCTATTCACACCTGAACTCCTTCCAGCCAATCACAATCCACTATTCACACCTGGACTCCTTCCAGCCAATCACAATTCACTATTCACACCTGAACTCCTTGCAGCCAATCACAATCTTCTATTCACACCTGAACTCCTTCCAGCCAATCACAATTCACTATTCACACCTGAACTCCTTCCAGCCAATCACAATCCACTATTCACACCTGAACTCCTTTCAGCCAATCACAATCCACTATTCACACCTGAACTCCTTCCAGCCAATCACAATCCACTATTTACACCTGAACTCCTTCCAGCCAATCACGATCCACTATTCACACCTGAACTCCTTCCAGCCAATCACAATCCACTATTTACACCTGAACTCCTTCCAGCCAATCACAATCCACTATTCACACCTGAACTCCTTCCAGCCAATCACAATCCACTATTTACACCTGAACTCCTTCCAGCCAATCACAATTCACTATTCACACCTGAACTCCTTGCAGCCAATCACAATTCACTATTCACACCTGAACTCCTTCCAGCCAATCACAATTCACTATTCACACCTGAAATCCTTCCAGCCAATCACAATCCACTATTCACACCTGGACTCCTTCCAGCCAATCACAATTCACTATTCACACCTGAACTCCTTCCAGCCAATCACAATCCACTATTCACACCTGAACTCCTTCCAGCCAATCACAATCCACTATTCACACCTGAACTCCTTCCAGCCAATCACAATCCACTATTTACACCTGAACTCCTTCCAGCCAATCACAATCCACTATTCATACCTGAACTCCTTCCAGCCAATCACAATCCACTATTCACAAAATAAAATCCATATCTGGAATCAGGGTGGTGTGTGGTGTGTGAGCTGCTCATGGCTTTATTAGCTCAGTCATCAGTTTGTGATGGAGCGCTGCAGCATCCCGGGTCTTCCACGATGTCTCGCTTGTTTGCAGCTACAATTTATGAGATCTTGGCGTGGTTACAGAAAGCCTCCAGAGAGCATCCGGCATTTTAAACAGCTTCAGCCGGAGGAGCAAAAACTGTTGTTTCAGCATCGCGGCGCAGGATCGGCCCCGTATACACCACATTTCACATGCTAAAAAAACTTTTAGTAACATTTGTGCTGACTCCATGATACTGGAGCGTGATTCCTTGGACCGTTTCCCGGCTTCTGGAAATCGGCTGCTGTGTAAAAGCTGAGCAAAACACAACACTTACCTGCTTTTCGCCTCGGCAGGCGCTGTCCAGCCCGGCTGATAAATAACTCTGCGGGAATGTGTTAGGAAAACGCTAATTGTGCACAGACCTTTTCCTCCCTCTTGCAATCGATTAGCAGAGCTCAGGCTAGAAGTGATCAATTCCTCACCACCACCCCGGTGCACACACACACACACACACACACACACACACACACACACACACACACATACACACACATATCAGAGGACTCCGATTGAACTGCCTACTTCACAACTCGATTTACCTCACACACTCACACACACACACACACACACACACACACACACACACAGAGGAAAAATAAATGAATAAATTATGAAAGGAAATACAGAAGTGCTACAGATGGAGTTCTCCCGCTGCAACGCACGACGCTGATGGATGAAATGATTTGTTTGTGTTGATGGAACTCTCCCCGGCCGAAAGACTCAGCAGGAGCTGGAGCAGGAGCAGGAGCAGTCGACTAAATAAAAAGGCCTGCATGTTTTTATATGCTAGAGTAATCCCCGAGAGGAAATGGTCTGTTTTTCCTCCTGGAAGGAAGTGGAGTTCAGAGTGCAGACTCGGCTGCGGTACAGCGCTCCTTGAGCAGTTAAGCTGAGGGTTAAAGGCTTCACTCGATCCTACAGCAGCGCTTTGGGAGGTCTGGGTTTAAACTTATAATCACCCGGTCACCAGCTCTGAAACTCTCCAACTGCCAGAAAAATTTGTCTCTTCTGTGTCAACATTTGGTTTATTGAACGTGAGAGTGGTGGAGAGCCTCTATCAGAAAACCACACTGCAGGAGAAAAGGGGTTTGGAGGATAGAAGATAGAAGTTAGGATAGATAGATAGATAGATAGATAGATAGATAGATAGATAGATAGATAGATAGATAGATAGATAGATAGATAGATAGATAGATAGACAGACAGACAGACAGACAGACAGACAGACAGACAGACAGACAGACAGACAGACAGACGTTTAGGGTTAATAAGCGTCACCCTGCACCACACACATCCTCTCATGTTTGCTGTTCCATATATTCCAGTCCTTTGTCTTTCTCTCCACCTAATTACATGATATAACATGTTTGATTAATATAATTTAAACCTTTAACATTAAGCCACACCCACAAAACTCCATATAAGGCAAAGAGAGTCAAAACAATCTGGAGACTAAACCCTGAAGGAGAGGCGTCTTAATCATGGTACTGGAATCTGGGGCAGGTTCATGATTAGACCTAGAGAGGTGATTCCTATCAGAGCAGGTCCTCTGTGATTTGCATGAATTAAACCCACTCAAACGTCTTTGTGCTCTTTCTGCTTCCATACAGGAACGTCGGTTATCCAGATCACTGCCACGGACGCCGACGACCCCACGTACGGCAACAGTGCCAGGATCGTCTACAGCGTCCTGCAGGGCCAGTCATATTTCAGCATTGACCCCAAAACCGGTGAGCAAAATCAGAGCATGGCTTCTTCTTCTTCTTCGTCTTCTTCTTCTTCTTCTTCTTCTGCTCCCCAATGCTGCTATTTACACACACTCATCACTCTCTCCCCCATTATACTGCCTTCTACAGGGAGCCGAGCAGCTCAGCCTCAATATCATCCTCTCACACATCACTTGTCTGAGAGACAAAACGAAAACTTGTGTGTGTGTTTGTGTGTGTGTGTGTGGGGGGGGGGGGGTTTAAGGTTATCGCCAGGCACTCAGGAAGGAAAGATGCCACGTGTCTGCTTTAGTTAAAAGGCTACAAACGTTTGCAGTACAAAGAATACGAGTGTCGACTTTTCTACTGTTTTCATCTGAATGAAAAAAGTGGCTGTGTGTCTCATACATTTCTTCATGTACATGTTTAATATTAGCCAAAACACACAAATAGAATTTATTTGGTCATTTAAACTATAAAAATTTTATATTTATGTGACACGAAATCAAGAGCTCATCAGAATGAGGAGAAATCAAAAAGTGTGTTAGACAGACAGACAGACAGACAGACAGACAGACAGACAGACAGACAGACAGACAGACTCAATATTTTTCATTATTCTCCTCTAAATTGTGTACCTGCCAGGATTATGGCTCTAGAATACGTTTCCCATCAGCCACTGCACCCTCACCTGTCCTATCACATGATCTCTGTACCTGAATCGGGTAGTGCATTAAAGACCCCCTGTATATTATCTCACTGCACTTGTTCTTCGCTCATCCAGGTTTATTTCTGTTCTATTAATCTCCTGTGTTGTTTTTTCGATGTCCCTCGTGTTCACTTCCTGCTTCCTAAAATGGCGAAGAGTCAACTGTTGGACTCGTTCGCTAAGATGATACACGACGGCATTTCTCATAAAAATCAGGTTGTGTTGGCAAGTAATCAGTGAGAGAGAAAGAGAGAGAGAGAGAGAGAGAGAGAGAGAGAGAGAGAGAGAGAGAGAGAGAGAGAGTGTGAGTCAGTCCACTGCAGCAGACCCTTTAAGAGCAGAGCATCAGGGAGCCTATTAAACAACCTTCTTATTGTGCAGGTTATTGTGCCGGCCTCTGCAGACTGTAATTGACGTCCTCTCTTATTGTGGAGGGCCTTTCAGTCAGCCTGTTCTGCGCTTCCACAGAAATGAGACGAGCCGCGGAGTGCTCCCTCCTTCCCTCTTTCCCTCCTTCCCTTCTTCCCTCCCTTTACCACAATGCCTCTTTTGTTGCCTTGTCTTTGTGGGCAAAGCATCCCGGTAAACGTCTGTACAGGCCTTCGAGTGCATAAAGTGGATGGATTGCATGTGTGTGTGTGTGTGTGTGTGTGTGTGTGTGTGTGTGTGTGTGTGTGTGTGTGTGTGTGTGTGTGTGTGTGTGTGTGTGTGTGTGTGTGTGTGTGTGTGTGTGTAAAAACACAGAGAGAAAAAGAGATGGATGGTGTTGCATGAGCGAGAAACAGACCGAGCAGTGATTATATGTTGAACTGGACCTGAACCTGGCCATAAAGGTGTGTTATATAAAATTCCTGAGATATCTCAGAGAGAATGATATCGCTCTCCGCTCAAAGCCACCAAGGAGAAAAAGCGTGACTGCTCGAAGCCTGCAGTGGAAGAAGGTCCGCGTCGAGCGTGAAGGTTATGTGTGTGTTACGTCAAAGGGAATTTATTCACCTACTGTGTAACTACGTGTTTTAAGGCAAGTTAAAATAAAACACACCAAACAATAAAACAGGACAGAAGAACTTTTTCTTATATTATATTATATTATATTATATTATATTATATTATATTATATTATATTATATTATATTATATTATATATTATTTTTTTATAAAATATTATTTTATAATAGTATTGATATTTTTTAAAAGACTGTGTTTTGGACGAATTTAGGACAAAACCTTATTCTTACAGGTCTGAAAAAGTATCACATGACATTTCTATGATTTGTATTACAAACTATTGATCTGCTAAACACTTGCTGGATCAATAGATAGGAAGATGTTCCACTAGATGTTGAAGTGTGCTTGTGGAGATCTGTGCTCATTCAGCCACAGGGGTGTTAGTAAAAGTTAGAAAAAGGTGAAAGTAATAATTACAATTTATAGCCAAAAGGTTGTGGACATCTGAGCATAAGATTGCTATGAGCTTCTTATTCCACATTTAGTCTCCATTGAGCCATGGAGGTGAGGTAAGGAGGTTCCTGGGGTGCAGTCAGCAGTCACATTCATCCCAAAGGTGTTCAGTAGGGTTTATAGTAGCAGGAGACCTTCCACTCCAACGTTACCATGTAAAGCAGATCTTCATGGAGCTTTTTTTTTTTTTTTTGTAAAATATCTGTGAGGTTTATTTTACTTATTTATTTTATTTTATAATAATCTTCTTCTTCTTCTTCTTCTTCTTCTTCTTCTTCTTCTTCTTTCGGCTGCTCCCATTAGGGGTCGCCACAGCGGATCATCCGTCTTCATACCACCCTGTCCTCTATATCTGCCTCTTTTACACCAACTACCTGCATGTCATCCCTCACCACATCCATGAACCTCCTCCTTGGCCTTTTTTCCTCCTACCTGGTGGCTCCATCTTCAGCATTTTTCTACCAATATACACTAATCATGACATCAGTTTCAGTGTTTATATTTTATTTTATAATAATAATGATCATTATTATTATTATTTTACATTAAATTTGTATTTCCAATTTCTATGCTTGGAAATCACTTTTTTTAATTAATTAATTAATTAATTAATTAATTAATTTTTTTGTTTTTGTTTTTATTATTATTTATTTATTTATTTATTTATTTATTTATTTATTTATTTATTTATTCAGCGTATGGAATGTTTTGCGGTGCATTTAAATAAAAGTTATAGTAAAATTCTTCCTCTTAGTTTGAGAGCAGATTTTCTTCCTAGAAGCATTAAATATAAATTTTTTACCACCGCTGTTTTTTTTTCCCTCGTAGCTTCAGAGCTCCCCGTATCTGTGTTTATGTCTGATGACAGGTGGAGGTCAGGATGTGCAGGATCGAGGTCGACGTGTCGTATTTGCAGGGTTTGACGTGATGCTCAGCAGGCGGTTCGAGGGTTCACAGGGTCACACGTGTAAACGTGCGTTTTTGTGCTCACGTTTAATGCCATGAATCAGGTTCAGGATATAAAATACGAATGATAAAAAGAAAAGAGTGAACGAAAGCTGATCGAGTGCTCAGGATTCTCCTTTCGCATCATGTGTCTACAGAAAACAGCTTACGACCTCTGATCATTTATCTGACCTACGTTTAAACATATACTTAAACTCTTAGTTCGATGTCCTCATTGTCCTTAGTTTTTTCTTTGTAAGCTTTTGGCACCTACTGTATGGGATCCCGAGCTTCATGCTACACTGCACTTATTAACATTTCTAGTTTTTTTATTGCTTGTGTTTTAAATGTATGTTTTATATATATACAGTATATATATATATATATATTATTATTATAATTATTATAATTATTATTATTATTATTATACAGATGTGTGTCTCCAAAGTTGTGCTGACTGTTTGCAGAAGAACTCAAACTAACGAAGGATCATTTTTATTTGTGTATGAACCGAGGAGAGGCACCCTCTCCCCCCAGCCCTGCCTCCTTACCCCCCACTTATTCCCCCGGTGTTATTAGCTAACTCGCCTCGACAGCGTCACACATGGAGAGCTTTTCAGAAGCTGTGAGAGAAGTTCCCGGGCCGTTCCGCCTTCGCTGTCCGACCTCGTTTTCTCTCGTCGCTCGGTGCCTGTAGCCACAACACACCGAGGGCCTGTTTAACGTGAAGGTTTGGCTCCTCAGTGGCTCGGTGTCCAGCTGAGAGGCCACGAGCTGGCAGGTGCGATCTGCAGACGATGTGTGAGGTGAAGTGTGTGTGTGACGTTCTCTCTGGGAATGAACCCA
>NC_139595.1:19216814-19229314 GCF_946808225.1 Silurus aristotelis | reverse complement strand
TGAATAGTGGATTGTGATTGGCTGGAGGTTCAGGTGTAAATAGTGGATTGTGATTGGCTGGAGGTTCAGGTGTGAATAGTGGATTGTGATTGGCTGGAGGTTCAGGTGTGAATAGTGGATTGTGATTGTGATAGGGTTAAATTAGGTTAAGGTTAGATTAGGTTATGGTTAGGTCAGAATTATGTTAGGGTGAGATTAGTATTATTTTATAGTTAGGTTAAGATTAGGTTAGGATTAGGTTAGAGTTAGGTTAAGGTTAGATTAGGTTACGGTTAGGGATAGATTATGTTTTGTTCAACTTTACACATACAGAACGGAAGAAAATGTAATATATAAACAGTAATAACTCTATGGTTATGGTACAGAAGGTAATATACCATTGTACAGGTGAAAGTAAGCAGTGTGATGTGTATCAGTATGTAAATTAGATGGCAATTAGTTTAATTAAAATAGATAAGTATAATGTTGCAGTTGATGTGCAGAAAACGATTTATAATAAACATATTAGATTTGGATTTTACAACTAACAGCAATATTAACAACAGGACCAGTGTTTACTGTATACTGCATTAAATTTTGAGCAGGTTACAAATTGAACCTTACAGATAAATGAGATTTTTAAAGGTTGCTGTAAAACTCGCTCATGTCTTCATCGTCTCTACATCACCTGCCTAACATTAGGATTTTCTGTTTTCTGCTATAAATATGGAATATATTTGATCTGGATTAATGCTGTGTACTGAAGCAGGTGATGATCCATGTGTTTTATGTCCAACTCGAGGGAAACATATTCTTCATGGTTAAAAAATGGCCGCTGCTCAGATATAAACTCGACATTTTTCACTGCCATAACGATAGCAGTGTCGTGAACATTTAGCCTTTTAAAATGTTTCTTACTGGACTCGCAGGCCTTAAGGACATCTTCAGAGACGAACAAAGTCTCGTAGAAAAAATCCTTCTCTTATAAATGCATGAACCTTTTTTTTGTCACTTCATTTGAAAAACACATTACATTAAAAAGCTGTGACATGAAATAGGTCTAATTATGCACTTCTGTAGGTCACACGGTATTTACATATCAAAGGCTTCACATTGGCATTTTTCTCAACGTCAGCTTCTAATGAGCAACCTGAGATCCTGAGGTATATAACAAGCCCTGGTGCTTATAATTAGTTCACGCCATGCCAGAAACAAAAAATGACACGTTTTACAGGTATGCTTTGCTTACAGCAGTGAGTCTGACTGAGGTTTGTGTCTAATTTCCAGCAGTGTTTTCACTGTGGTCTGCAGAAGTGTGGATTCCTTGGGGCATGTTCAGATGTAGCATGCTAACTCAAACTGTTTTTCTCTCCAGCTATCCTCCGTTTTGTCAGGGAAGCATGCGTTTGGTGTGTACGAAGCCTGGAGAAATTGTTAGCCTGTGTGTTAGTCAATAATTGGGTATGACAGAGTATGTGTGTGTGTGTGTGTGTGTGTGTGTGTGTGTGTGTGTTTCAGAGTCTTGAAAGCACTCAGGGGTAACAAACTTTTTGCCAGGTTTCAGCTCATGTGCTGTTACTTAATTAGAAGTAAAGCTCTGACTCGAATGTCACAGTCCAATTAATCTTTTGTTCCCTGCTAATAGAAATTAACACTCCAGCGATGTCGTGTGACGCTGTGCGTTTTTCTCTTCTTTTTTTTTAACACAGTCCTTTAGAGACCCCACATCTCCAAAAAATAGCAGTGATGGTTAAAGGTTCTGTATTAGAGCTGCCCCAAAACTGCTAATTAGCAGCGAATTTACAATTCATGCAGAACATGGATTTGAGTGAAGAGCTGTCCCTGAAGCTCACAGTGAAATTTCTCATTCAGAACACTAATGAATGTCATATGGGGCCAACATTATAATATATAAATGTACCATTATGGAATAAATTATCATGTGAATGATCCACAAACTTTAACCCAGGAATTAACTTACAAAAAATTCCAGCAGTGCTGAAAAATCCCACAAAAAATGTGATTCATCCTGAGTAGTCCATTAGAAGTTGGACCAATCCTACACACACTCACAGAAGGTTTGAACAATGACAAATATTCCAACAAAACATCTGAAAGTTTCTACAAACCAGGACACACAGATAGGATGCACATGTATAATCAACCCTGCTTGCTTCCACAGATGCATTAACCAAATTCAACTAATCCTCACCTGCTCTCATACATTTCTTAGACTAATCCTAACTATATATATATATAGTATGTGTTTGTTGTCAGCATCCATACAGGCGTGATTCTATCCAACAATTCTTGCTGGTCAATATTTTAATCTTTTGGTTGCAGGTGTCATTAGGACATCACTGGCAAACATGGATCGAGAAACCAGAGAAATGTACTCCATCATCATCCAAGCCAAAGACATGGCCGGCTCCGTGGGGGGTCTTTCAGGGTCCACCACCGTCAACATCACGCTCACTGACGTCAACGACAATCCACCCAGGTTTCCTCAAAGTGTGTGACGCATCACTTTTTCCAAACCAGTCTGTTTTAATCATGTCTCGTCAGTGCAGTTAGCGTTCAAGCATCAGTGTTTACTTCATATGATATATTTGTATCTCCTCCAGAAAACTACCAGCTGTACGTTCCCGAGTCTGCTCAGGTTGGTAGAGCTGTGGGAAAAATCAAAGCCAATGACGAAGACCTTGGAATCAATGCAGAAATTGAGTATAAGATCACCAATGAGGAAGGGGCAGCCATGTTTTCCATCTTTACTGACAGTAATGAGAGAGAAGGGGTCATCTCGCTGAAACAGGTGTGATGCTCATGTTCTAAAACATTAGCGTTTATGTAATAATGGTTTATTCACAGGAACAAGAAAGCATGCATGGACTCGTTAACATGAACACTGAAGGAGTCTCCAGTGTCAGCACTTTGTAGCAGTCAGGGTCAGGTTTAAAACACTTTTATAGTATGAACAAACAAATGATCAGAAATAATCCCTAAAATGCTATTGACCAATTATAGCTCAGCATCTGTAAACAATAACATCTGTATCCAGGTGGCACTACACATACAGTGTGTCTTTAAGGCCATATATGGAAATGTCTAAATGTCTGCTGTTTCTCTGTACAGCCTCTGGATTACGAGAAGAAAAAAGTCTACACGTTAAGCATCGAGGGAGTGAATATACACTTGGACCCCCGTTTCTTGCACCTCGGACCCTTCAAAGACACCACCACACTGAAGATCATCGTTGGGGACGTAGACGAAGCCCCAATCTTCCCAATGGATTATTACATCATGGACGTCTACGAGAACGCTCCGGCCGAGACGGACGTCGGCATCGTGACTGCTCAAGACCCCGACAACGCCAGGGGGAAAATCAGGTTATTTCCAGAGAGAACAAATTAAAACAAACAATCTGCTGTGAAGTGTGACATCCACGTCTACAGAATATGCGTGAGCTGGTGGCAGGTGATGTTGTGATGTTGTGTGATTGTCATTTCATCTTTGTTTCGGCTCACTTTTAACGCAGCGAGCGATCCGAGCGTGCGACAACCGCGCTGCATTTTCCCCACTGCACAAATTGCTAGCTAATTAGCAAAGCCCCTGTGAGCGCGAATCAAAAGCCGCTGTCACGCCTGAGCAGTCGGATTCTGTGAAGTATCTCACAGGGAACGAGTTTTACCTGGATTACAAAGAGAACAGAAAAAGAAATAGAGGAAGACACATGAAGTCCTCGATGCACAAAATTATTTTATATGTAACAAATATCTTTTCTTTTAGCCCCAGACCCTAAAGAGCAATTGACCAGATACAAAATAGTCAAAATAGTACAATTGACTTTATGACCTAATATGGGAATGTGGGCGTGTCTATGAATAGGTAAGAACTATTCCTACAAAGAATAGCCATTTTTTAAAACAACCATGTTGGGAAAGTAGATGTGGCTTTACGTGAAGTGACCTTATAAAGAAGTGTAGTTTTTTTTTTCCATTAAGTATTGGCACCCGTGTCCTCCTCCAATGTTCCAGTTGTCTTGGTGTACTTTTTAATAATCAAACAGCATAGTGTGATGAAGCGAACATTGTTGGTTAACTTTTATAGCAGCATTTTATGGCCTCCGCCATGATTTTACTGTAAAGAATAAAACAAGAGCGCACTACTAAAAAAATCCACAAAGTGTAAAGTTGCTGACACTGGAGACCCGTTCCTTTAAATGTTGAACATCTCACAGAAAACACTGTTAAACCTGTTCATGTGGTTTTAAACAGGTAACAACTAAATTATTGTGACTTATAACATACTATAATGTATTAACACAAACTGGCTAATCCTCATAGTTGTGGCGTGTGCTGCAGTTTCTCAGTAAAAGAATGCGTGTTTATTGTAGCCTTTCTGTTCCCACCGGAGTGCTGGAACTGGAACAACTGGAAGATCACTGGGGAACGGTTTCCCGAGCGTCGATGCAGTTTCAGTGCATTAGCTCGCCTCGCTTATTCAGCACGCCTGATTTAAATATTTAAATATTCCGCACTCACAGCAAGTTCTCCATCGTTTAATTAAATATCATCATGTTTACTCAGAAACACACGGGTAATTTAGGTGCTTTTGACACGCAGTTCTGATCCACAGGTACTCCATTGACGAGAGCGCAGACGGAGAGACGCTTTTCAGCATCGATGAGAACAGCGGCCTGATTAAAACCACCGCAAGTCTGGATCGAGAGGGCGTGGCCTGGCACAACATCACTGTCAGTGCTGCAGAGGTTGGTAAGTAACTACACCAGCGGTCTCCATAATGGCCGCGAAAGGCGTGACTTCAAGAGTGTATATGGGAATATGTTTTTGTTATGGGCGCGTCTGAGCAAAGAAGAAAAACTGCTACATATTGGGAAGTCCATATTTGTGACTGTAACCATGTATGAGTAAAATGAAAGCAAAGTTCACTGGGCGTGGCATTACGACTATATAGGGTTAGAGTTAGGGTTATGAGGACCAAATTGTTCCTTTCTTTAATTAGGGTTGTTCTGTAACAGCAAAAATTATTATAGAGATTTTATTATGATTGTACATTTATTTATTTGCCTCTTAATGATCGATTAGTTTATTTATTCAGCACTGTACTGACAAATGAACGTTAATTTTCAAGCCTATTAAAAGAGCATTATTACTGTCATAACGACATTATTTTATATCAATTGCTATTGAAAGCAACACATTTACTAACTTATGCATATGCATAAAGTTGGTGTATGAATCAGACAAATAATTATGCTATAGATGAACAGAGATCAACAGATAGTGGAGTTTATACAGATACCGATAGCTAAGTTGGATCGTACTTAACGATAAATGATTAATCATGCAATTTTTTTAAATGGATAATGGATACCGCTATTTCACCTCCACACCACCAGAGGGAACAGTTTTTTGAATATTGAGCTCACCCAGGTCAAAGTGCATTTCCTGTTTTGTGAATTTTTAAAGAACTTTGGGCTGTATTGTTAATCTCGTGTTGCGTTGTTACGTTGTTTGCGTCGCATCATTACTACTAGATAAAAAAAATAATATACCAAACATAACACTCCGTGTAACATAGTACTGAACTTTATTACAAAAACAACAAAAAAAAAGTAATAAATCTGGATATATTAATAAAGAAATAATAATAAAGAAATAAATGTAATAAAGAAATAAATCTGGATATATTCATTAATAAATATAATTATATAATTAATACAATATGAATTTAATACATAAATATAAATCCAGCTCTCTCCGTGCAGCGCGCAGTCTCGCATGTATTTAACATTACATTTTTGAAATATGTCTCTGGCTTTATTCAGAGGGCCGTTCCAAATGTGTGGGCTGTAGTTTGGGAACTCCTGGTGTTTGGGCTCAAAGACACACCCACAAATTCAGCTGCTTCATTATAAATCATAGACCTGAAAATCTCTCGAACGTAGCAACAATATGTAAGAAGGCGGAGCTTAGGAGAGACTTATTAGTGAATATTATTACTGTTTCAGGTGCATCTATCTGAAGGAGACGGGAGGCACAAGGAAGCCGTTACTGTTATTGACCGTAGTAAATTACTGACTGGGGGGATTGTTGCATTATAGGATTGATGCTGTTGCAATAGGTAATGGGATGCCATGATGAAAGTGGATGGGTAGATTGATTTCTTTTCATTCTTTCTTTCAGCAGCTCTTATCTAAACAATCAGCCTGGTCTTTTGATTCCTTTTATTTTTTCTTTCTCCACCTGATAGAACAGATACTATCGCCTGATCAATCACCGTGAAGAGTCATGTGATCGAGCAAAAATATCGATTTTTTTCTTTTTTAATTTTTCGCTGCTCTTCAGCAGTTTGCAGTGTTTCAGCACCATCACTTATCCTCTGTAGAGACAAACGTGTGAGGCAGAGAAAGTTCACGGCTAAAAGTCAGGAAAATAATCTCACCGGCTACGCTGAAATATTCATGAGCTTTACGTTTCCGTGTCTCCTCTCGGCTCGGTTTGTTTTCGCTCGGCTGATTTGGTAAAGAAAGCTCTGGAGAGAGTTTAAATATAGATCCTGCAGGAAAACACTGACAGACTGCAGGTCTCGTGAGCTTTTAGTGGAACTCCCATCATTTAAACACCTCAGTGAGGCATATCGTCTTCATCATCTTCATCCTGACAGTTTTCATGATAATCATCTCGACATCTGAGCAGGCTTTAGGACACGATCAGCTTCAGGTCTCATTAAAATTCGTGTTTAGTGAAACGTGTATAGGAGTTGAATAGTAGCCCCATTCAGGCGGCATTAGTTTACATGCTGCAAATAAACAACATGGGTGTGGTTGTTACATCTCCATGCAAATGCTAAGAGTTACCAACATGTGCTGAATGCTAATCTTAACTAGCAAGCTCAAAAAAGCTGCCTGCTAATGTTAGACCACTAGTTAATCTGACAAGAAAACTACTTCACATGTACTGCTGGTTTAAATCGCTAACCTAACGCAAAACCTAGCATGAGTCAGCTAGTTAATGTGATCCTACTGCTAGACATTAGCCAGCTAGGTAATAAGTTAGCTGGTAAGATTCACCAGACAAACTACAGTGAGGAAAATAAGTATTTGAACACCCTGCTATTTTACAAGTTCTCCCACTTAGAAATCATGGAGGGGTCTGAAATTGTCATCGTAGGTGCATGTCCACTGTGAGAGACATAATCTAAAAAAAAAAATCCAGAAATCACAATATATGATTTTTTAACTATTTATTTGTATGATACAGCTGCAAATAAGTATTTGAACACCTGTCTATCAGCTAGAATTCTGACCCTCAAAGACCTGTTAGTCTGCCTTTAAAATGTCCACCTCCACTACATTTATTATCCTAAATTAGATGCACCTGTTTGAGGTCGTTAGCTGCATAAAGACACCTGTCCACCCCATACATTCAGTAAGAATCCAGCTACTAACATGGCCAAGACCAAAGAGCTGTCCAAAGACACTAGAGACAAAATTGTACACCTCCACAAGGCTGGAAAGGGCTACGGGGAAATTGCCAAGCAGCTTGGTGAAAAAAGGTCCACTGTTGGAGCAATCATTAGAAAATGGAAGAAGCTAAACATGACTGTCAATCTCCCTCGGACTGGGGCTCCATGCAAGATCTCACCTCGTGGGGTCTCAATGATCCTAAGAAAGATGAGAAATCAGCCCAGAACTACACAGGAGGAGCTGGTCAATGACCTGAAAAGAGCTGGGACCACCGTTTCCAAGGTTACTGTTGGTAATACACTAAGACGTCATGGTTTGAAATCATGCATGGCACGGAAGGTTCCCCTGCTTAAACCAGCACATGTCCAGGCACATCTTAAGTTTGCCAATGACCATTTGGATGATCCAGAGGAGTCATGGGAGAAAGTCATGTGGTCAGATGAGACCAAAATAGAACTTTTGGGTCATAATTCCACTAAACGTGTTTGGAGGAAGAAGAATGATGAGTACCATCCCAAGAACACCATCTCTACTGTGAAGCATGGGGGTGGTAGCATCATGCTTTGGGGGTGTTTTTCTGCACATTGGACAGGGCGACTGCACTGTATTAAGGAGAGGATGACCGGGGCCATGCATTGCGAGATTTTGGGGAACAACCTCCTTCCCTCAGTTAGAGCATTGAAGATGGGTCGAGGCTGGGTCTTCCAACATGACAATGACCCGAAGCACACAGCCAGGATAACCAAGGAGTGGCTCTGTAAGAAGCATATCAAGGTTCTAGCGTGGCCTAGCCAGTCTCCAGACCTAAACCCAATAGAGAATCTTTGGAGGGAGTTCAAACTCCGTGTTTCTCAGCGACAGGCCAGAAACCTGACTGATCTAGAGAAGATCTGTGTGGAGGAGTGGGCCAAAATCCCTCCTGCAGTGTGTGCAAACCTGGTGAAAAACTACAGGAAACGTTTGACCTCTGTAATTGCAAACAAAGGCTCCTGTACCAAATATTAACATTGACTTTCTCAGGTGTTCAAATACTTATTTGCAGCTGTATCATACAAATAAATAGTTATAAAATCATACATTGTGATTTCTGGATTCTTTTTTTAGATTATGTCTCTCACAGTGGACATGCACCTACGATGACAATTTCAGACCCCTCCATGATTTCTAAGTGGGAGAACTTGCAAAATAGCAGCGTGTTCAAATACTTATTTTCCTCACTGTAAGTTAACAGGATTTTTCAGGATAGTTTTATATATAGATGTGTGTACAAATCATGGCTAGCATTAGCTAGCTAATATGAGCTAACTGCTTTTCGGCTGTTTTCGGCATCTTCCAAAAAAAACAGATTTGAGAATTAGTTTTCTGAAAAATGTATATATCTCATAAATAATTGAGCGGTAACGTGTGTGTGTGTGTGTGTGTGTGTGTGTGTGTGTGTGTGTGTGTGTGTGTGTGTGTGTGTGTGTGTGTGTGTGTGTGTGTGTGTTGCAGACAATCCCACATTGGTTAGCTCTGTCCCCGTCACAGTCCAAGTCCTGGACGTAAACGACAACACGCCGTACATCCAGAGCGACAGTGACATCATCCTGTGTGAGAGCACCAAAGCAGGCCAGGTCGGTTTCTCACTTCCTGAATCTCTTCCTTTCCTTTCTTTCCCTTGACTCTCCAGCACTTCATTTCTTCTTGCCACACTTTCATCTCTCATCTATTCTCTGAATGGCTGGAAACCCTGTCTCGCTCCACTCGTCCCTGTCACGCTCTCGTTTCTCTCACTTTCTTCTGCTCGCTGTTTCTTCATCTTAACCCCAAACCCTCAGCCCTTCTTCTGTCTTTAATCCTGTTTCTCCTTCTCCAAACATATAAACACACACACACACACACACACACACACACACACACACACACACACACACACACACACACTGTCCCTTTATGTGTCTGACACCATCAGGCTCGGATTTATCTGTGGCTCTGCACACTTTCCGAAGCCTATTGAACCCATAAATAATTCAGCATCTCTGAGGTTCAGGAGCAGATAGCACCTCACACTGAGACCCAGGAAATGCTAATCATCACACTTTGCCATTCTGGACCATGTGCATCTGAGCAGAGGTGCTCAGATCCGAATCTCAGCCGTGTTCCTGACTATCAAAACTATCTTTTTCCCACTGAATGATGATCACTAAGCAGGAAAGATGAGCTGAACAGGTCCTGCATGGAGGACACTTTATTATTGACCCGCCATACTACTGGCGTTTTCTAACACGGACAGAATAAATCACTCATTGTCATGCTTTACGGGAAAAAATCAGCCGTGTGGTGCCGTGACTTCCTCCTCTTACAGCCAACGGTTACAACGTTGTACTTTTTATCCATTTATTATTGCATTTAGTGTTTGTTGTAACTATAGCAGTGACGTTGGCGTTATAGCAGCTGTACACAAAGAACCTAAAATAGATCAATGAACCTCAGGGGAAAGGGAGAGCTCAGTCGGTAAAATGTTGGACTTCTGATCAGAAGGTTGTAAATTCAAATTCCAGCGCTACTGCTGCCCTTAACCCTCAACTGCTCCTGTTCTAGAAAACTAATCACCACCCACTGACCAATCAGACCCTAGAATTCAACAGCACTGTGCTCTAGCATGCGTTAAAGACATTAGTAACATATGAGTTGGTATCAAAACTTTTGGAGATTCACTCTGTTTAGAAGAAAGTACTTTATTTATCTACGTTTCCACACAGTCATTTTCAAAATAGTCCCCTTGCACAGCAAAACAGCGCCCCCAGTGGTCTTCTGAAATGTGTCTTGGAAGTCTTCTTTTCGAAGCATGTCAAACACCTTCTGCGAGCTGAATCTTCATCTTCAGGAAGAGGGCGAAGTCCACTGGAGTCTGGCGAGTAGTGTGGATGCCGAAGTGAGATCATGTGGATTTTTCTCAGACGATCATCATGCACGAGTTGGGGAACTTTTTTTACATTTCCGGTGGTTGAGCTCATTAAAAGGTCTTCCTGATATCTCTTCATCCTCCAACGTCTCTGCAGCCGATTTGCCGAGTTTCACGCAGAATTTCACGTTTGCTCTTTGTTTTAACTTGCTCTCCGTGATGAAATCGCAGACGTGGGAACGCATGTGGGTTAAAACAGCACCAGCTACACCGTTAATCTCCAAACTTTTTGAAACAACCTCGTATCCTCCTCCTGCGGAATTGGGCTAGCATGTAATGGGTCATTGTTCTTTGCCTCTACTTTTGTGTTTCAGGCAAATGCATGTACACTGTGAATCAGTAGATCTTTCTGTATAAGACCTGAGAACCTAAGAGGAGCTTCTTTAATGGTCTAACACGAACTAAACCCTAAATATGCGAGCTTGCTTACCGACCCGAAAATGACAGACTTACACAAAACATCTCAACCTGTGGAAAGTCCATTCATATTGTTTGCTAGAAAACAAGCAGAGACTTTTCTTTCCCTGTTTTCCATCCACTGTGAACACCAGCACATTTTATATTTATAACATGGTAGAATTTTCTTTGGCTCAGACTCCGAGCATGACGAGCATGACTACAAGAAAAACCAAACAAGAACATCAGTGTCTCTTGAAGCAGTGACAGGAGCGAGTAACGAGCTAGAAAAGACGCAGCCACAACCTGGAGCCCTTATTAGAAGCGGAAAGCGAAAGTCAGAGCGTGATTGAGTCGTTGTGAACGCGTCTCATCCTTCCAGCTCGTGGCAGACAAAGACCTTCCCACGCCCACAGGTGAACTGCAATAATTGGTCCGTTTCAGGCATGACCTGTGTGAGGAATCCAATTAGGTTAACAAGCTGACAAAACATCATCGCATGCATCTGCTTGGTGCGATGCCATGCTGGGGCAAACGCCCTTTAATCTGAGCAGAGGGAAGCTCAGGGAAGCTCAGGGAAGCTCGGGGAGTGTGAAGAGTTTGCTGAATTAGACAGAGAAGAGAAAGACAGGGTTTCAGTCATGGCAATTGGATGGAAGTATAATTGTCATTTATTTCAGTCCTTTTCTGCTTCTCTTTGTCTTTGCAGGTCATCCAGACCATCAGGGCTACGGACAGGGACAACTTTGCTAACGGACGCTTTTCCTTTGCTCTGCCGGAAGACTTTCCATCTAATCCGAATTTCACCCTCAAGGATAACGAAGGTACAGAAGTCAGAAATCAGAACTCACTATGGTTTGTCAGATGGGGTTCACATTCTTACATGTTCTCATAGAGGAGGAAATGTTGTGCAGTGTCTAATTTTTCTACCCAATTTGGTTGCTTTTTTATTCCTCCACACTGAACAGTTACAAACCAGGGAAGATGATCGATAATATGTATTATTCTTAGACACTTGAATCGTGCTAGCTCTGTCTTGTTTCAACTGCTGCTCATGCGGTATCACATCATGGTAACAAACTCGGCAGAAAATGCTTTTTCGAGGCTAGCTCTGTTTGCAAAAAAGAAAAAAACAATTTTCACAAAAGTTTATTTACACACTATCACCTTCAAAATAGTCTGCTTGCACAGGAATACAGTGCTCCCAGCGTTCCTGCCACTTCTGGAACGTGTCTGGAACGAAGTCTTCTTTTCGAAGCGTGTCAAGCACCTTCTGCGATTCGCGCCAGATCTCCGCAACAATGTCAAAACGTCGACCTTTGAGCAGCATCTTTATCTCCGGGAAGAGGGCGAACTCCGCAGGAGCCAAATCTGGAAGTGAGATCAGGTTGTTTCCGGCGAGAAACTCGGGTGTGAGGAGGTGCTCGGTGACAGGGTGCACACGTGGCCAGAACAGTACCAGTTGCACATCTACTGGTTCACAGAATGAAGTTTTTTGGCACACTGACTTATGAAGGTCGGTGCTCCCTGTAACTGCGCGTGCAGCCTTGTGCTGCCATCTGCTGGTGTGTACCAAATCTAGTTTTAAGGTTTTTGGACATCTGCAGTTGACTAGTTGATCGACAGTGTGCCATTCCTTCCGATCAGAGAGCAATGATGCTTCCAAGGATTCCAAACCAGAAGACTCATCAG
>NC_139595.1:19193028-19216614 GCF_946808225.1 Silurus aristotelis | reverse complement strand
ACACTCACTTCACAAAATTAGCCGCTTTGTAAACAGATCTTTTCAGAAAATTGAGCTGCGTTCATGTAATGCTGTTTATTCATCCGTGTGGAGAAAAACTAAAACAAAAACATGGAAGACGGAAGGTTTCGAAAAGATGAAAAGTTTACAACGACCCAGGTGACCTTGACCAAATCTGAAGTGTCTTGCTGGGTTTTTTTTGCTAATGAATCTCAAATAACCATTTCCAGTTTTGTTTGTGTTTAAATGGCTGCAGAAGAACTCGGAGCTCCTGAGAACTTTCCATCCAGAGCACTTTTCCTTTAATAGACAAAAAAACAGTTAAAAAAGATGCTCACAGAATCCAAAGCTAATCGAGGGCAGTTAGGACAATTGGTGTACAGGGTGCTTGTATTGTGTGTGTGTGTGTGTGTGTGTGTGTGTGTGTGTGTGTGTGTGTGTGTGTGTGTGTGTGTGTGTGTGTGTGTGCAATGGGGGTGTGGGTAGTTTTTTGTTTGATCAAACAATTACATTTAAAGACTATAATTTTGACAGACATTTAAAATCCTAATGATTTCCATTCGAATCAACTCCGTGTTTTCCAGTAACTCGGATTTGTAGTGTATAACAGAGAGCTGTGGATTCTGGAACTTTCTGGTATGGAAGCAAAAAAGAATCAGGAAACACCAAGTTTACGTTTTTCTATCACGCTTTTCACAACGGACTTTGTCTCAAATCAGCTTTACAGAACGTAGGAGGTATAGAACAACAAAAAACTTTTATAAAAGTAAATGATGTGTGTTTATCCCTGATGATGAAGACTGGAGCGACTGTGGAGAAGGGAAAACTCCCTTAGATGAATGAGGAAGAAACCTTGAGAGGAACCAGATTCAAAAGGGGAACCTCATCCTGATTTGGGTGTCATCAAGAGTGTGATTATAGTCTTTAAACACTACAGAACACTGGAGAGTAAAAACTAACATGAGCAGTGGAGTGTGTGATTATGACTGATATTCTTTCTACAGTCTTCTACAGTCAGATGATGTTGTGGAACCAGGAGCTACTGAGCAACTCATAAAACAGCTCAACATCTGAGATCATTTTTATCACATTTTAAATGTGGAGGTTTCTTTCCTCATTTAAAAAAAAAAAACTTGATGGTGCTCAAGGGCTCTGAGGTGTCAATACTTTTGCTCAGCGTGGTAAAGAGGTGATCTTCGTTGCACATTGGTGACGGGGTGATGATGATCGAGTACGTCGCACCTGTGCACTTTGATTTGAACTGCAGATGAGATGTGTTTCCATGAAAACGCTGTACAACACAAGGTTGGCTTGGGGACAAGATGCAAACGTCACATTCAGACGATCTGTACTACTCTCTCTCTCTCTCTCTCTCTCTCTCTCTCTCTGTGTGTGTGTGTGTGTGTGTGTGTGTGTGTGTGTGTGTGTGTGTGTGTGTCGTCAAATTATAGATAGATTATAGATATATAGGATAAAGTAGGATCTTTTTGCTTTCTTTGGACTGATTGGACCAAAAAGAAAGTGAAGAACCATCATGCAGAGAACATCACACCTGAGAAGGTTCCATCACTTTATGTGCTTAAGAGTAGACATACACACACACACACACACACACACACACACACACACACACACACACACACACACACACATTGGATTTTAATTATTAAACATCTGGAGAACCTGTTTAGCAGCAAGCAACCTGCACAGATGTGTACAGATGTACAGTATCTGATTAACAGGCTCAACATTTTTTTTTTTACTTTTATGCAAATGAGCTCACTTTGGGAAAAAAACAAATTGATTTAACGGAAAGAGTCGTTATCCTGAGAGGCTCCGCCCACAGACGTCTTCTGACCACAAGCTTCAGGACCATGAAGGGCTGCAATCTGCAGTAAAGACCCAGTTTAATCATCTCGTAGAACTGGGCGAAAAATAAATTGTTTGAGGAACCCGATTCTAAATACACCAAACACTTTAAAAATAAATCAAGCTCACAAATCGACGCTTTTAAAATAAGAGACGTTGCCGTGGAAACAGTGACGTATTAGAACGAGCATGTTAATACTCACCTGGAAAACGAATCGACGTCTTTAACGCTGAACAATCAGGATCAAGAACTGAATTAAACTCTGTTAGGCTTCTAGGGAGGGAGGTTTATATTTAATGCCGTACCGAAGTTTACATTTGTATTGTAATATAAATTCTTTAGATTTAGCAGAATTGTTTGTTCTTTAATCACACTTGCTGTTGGTTTGGTTTAATGTTACAGCATGACTGACTCATACTGTGTGTGTGTGTGTGTGTGTGTGTGTGTGTGTGTGTGTGTGTGTGTTTTTATTACTACACAGCTGTAATATTCAACTTCTTTTCACACTATAAACGCGAGCGAGTGTTTATTTTCAAGCCACAGGCTCGCGATGCGCAGAAACGCGACGCTCATCAGCATTCACCTCTCCGAGCTCAGAGTTGACGCTCCTTTCAGACGTTCTTTCAGCTCTCCCGGTCATGAGAACGAACCTCCTGCGCATACTGATTCAGGAAATGCTAATGAGCTTCTCGTAAAAAAGCGCGGCTTCGTCCTGGCGTGGAGATTTGCGTTTGCATCGACGAAGCGCCGCTGTTCTGATTTTTATTTAATGCATTTATTTTTGTTTATGAAGTCGCTGTCGCCGGAGGAGCCGCTGTGGGGGGAGGAGGGGGGGAGGGGAGGGGGGGTGATTTAATGGGGTGAGGGTAGTTATTGTGTTTTGACCACTGAGCTGATAGAAGCTGATGGCTGTGAATCATGAATATAGACAACTTTATGAAAGTCCGGAGCCATTTTTCAACGAAACATTTCATTAAAGTAGAGGAGGGACAAGAGAGCGAAGAAGAGAGAGAGAGAGAGAGAGAGAGAGAGAGAGAGAGAGAGAGAGAGAGAGAGAGAGAGAGAGAGAGAGAGAGAGAGAGAAGGAATGAAGGAGAGAGGGAGAGAAGAGCAGGAGCGTTGGGTGAAGGTTAATGTAGTAGGAGAAGATTACACACAGACAGTGTGGGCCGTAATACTGTCATTTTGTCTCCTGTTTACTTGTTAATCTCCAGGACACGCCCAGGACACGCCCAGGACATGCCAAGGACACGCCCAGTGAGTGTGGAATTATAATCAGTCTCATCTGTAACAGTAACGTTTATGGAAGGAGTCTCCAGTGTCAGCGCTTTACAACAATTAAAGGGAAAGCTGGTAGCAGGATTTTAAAGTTTGTGAAGGAACCTGCTGGATCTGGAACTGGATTTAAAAAGATCTAAATGTAACTAGAAATGGATAAAAAAATCTGATGTGAATAAAGTGATAATCTTTTCGCTTTCTTTTTTTCAATGTCTTCTCGCTCCCTCTCTTACTACCCCTCTATCTCTTTCTCTCTCTCTCTCTCTCTCTCTCTCTCTCTCTCTCTCTCTCTCTCCTCACTTCCTCTCCCTTCTTTCCTTTTTTTTACCTTCTCCCATCTCACTCCCTTCCTCTCTCAATACATCCCTCTCTCCTCTATTCCCCTTTCTTTCTCTTCCTCTCTCAATACATCTCTCTCTCATATATATTACTATTTCTCTCTCCTCTTTTCCTCTCGCTCTACCTCTTTTTCTACTCTATTCCACTCTCTTTTTTTTCTCTTTTCTTTCTCTCTTTCTCTCTTTGTATTCTTTCTCTTTTATCTCCCTTTCTTCTTTCTCTTCTCTCTCCTCCTCCCATCTCCCCCTCTCTTTTTCTCTCCCTCACCTTGTCACTCCTTCTCCCCTCTCTCACTTTTCCATTCCCTCTCCCCTGCTCTCTTTCTTTTCTCTCCCTCTCTTTAACTGACAGGGTGGAGGATAGAATTCCCGTTTCATTAGCACTTCATTAGATTGCAGTTTCTCAGAGGGGGAAAAGGATCAAAGCTCGAGCTCCATACCCCAGCACTCCGCCCGCGTGCACACACACACACACAAACACACACACACACACACACCAAACACGTGGAGATCCGATGCCAATGACGTCTTTATCCTGAGGGTGAAACTGGAATTATTGATCTGGTAATATCAAAAAAGAGATTAGAGCGGCGGCTGTGGTGGATCTGTCATCACACGCAGATGTTCGTTCAGGGGTGTTTGACTCCATCTTCAAATAAAGGAGTGAAGACAGCAAGAGAAAAAAAGAGAGAAAAAGAAATAGAGAGAGAGAGAGAGAGAGAGAGAGAGAGAGAGAGAGAGAGAGAGAGAGTATGAAAGTGTAACCTGAGGCTTTCTGAGCAAATGAGTCTTCAAAACTTTCAGCTCAAATCAATAAAATTCCTCACACTGATCGTTCTGAAGCAATAAATCCTAAACCTTTAAAAAAAAAGAGATTGTAGGGACAGATAATTAAAGGTCCTGCAGATCAGAGGTTTATATTAATGCTCCAGTTCTGATGCATTATCACTTTTATAGTGTAGTACAAGTTCAATCCCAGAGATGCTCCAGATAATCCAAAAAAACAACGTAAAGGAGATGAGTTTTCATTAGTCATTTCTTTTTCATTTTTCTTTTTCTTGCCCTCGAGCACTTTAACCTTCTGTGTGTTTATAGGAAAGACACGCTTCTTAATAAATAAAGGAAAGATAAACCTTTAAAAGTTTTCAAAAACTGCGAATGCATCTTCAGCACAGGAATCCAAAAATCCTCATTCATGTAGAAAAAGGAAAAAATCTCAAGCCCTTGTAACAGGAGCAAAAAAAATAGAGGTCATAAGCGTCTTTTAATTACAGGAAGGATAATGGAGCGGGTGGCGCTGACATTTCCCGAGAACGGACCGCTTTTGCACGCGATTAACATTTCCACTGGATCAGAACATTATCATTAGCAGGGAATGGGTTCTTTTTTTGACTCTATCCACTGCACATCAGGTGGGCTTTCAAGTGTTAGTCTTTTCCTTCCAGACGTGAGGAGACCGCTCAGACTCGCTCTGCATGAGGTTTTAGTTCTAAAAGCGCGTTTTGCGCCGCAATTACCTCTCATTCTCGGTATATTTGATTTAAATAAGATCAAGTGATTGAGCTAACTCAGTCATCTGGATGAATTCTGACTTTTTCACCAGGTTTTATTTGTTTGGTTTTGCATCAATTTATCTAAAGTGGGTTGGAACACTGAAGACCTCATTTATTGATGGCTGTCAAACGTATATATATATATGTGAGCAGTAGTATGGTTTCATGCACCACAGATGCATTATTTGCTTTGAGGATGTTGATGGAGAAGTATAGAGAAGGTTAGAAGGAGTTGCTTTGTGTGTTTGGGATTTAGAGAAAGCGTACGACAGGGTGGAGAGAGGAGTTGTGGTATTGTATGAGGAAGTCTGGTGTGTCAGAGAAGTATGTGAGGGTGGTGCAGGACATGTATGAGGACAGTGTGACAGCAGTGAAGTGTGCAGTATGAACGCCAGACTGGTTCAAGGAGGTTGGACTGCATCAAGGATCGCCATTGAGCCCTTTTCTGTTTGCAGTGGTGATGGACAGGTTGAAGGATGAGGTCAGACAGGAGTCTCCATGGACTTTGATGTTTGCGGATGATATCATGATTTGTGGTGAGAGTAGTGAGCAGGTTGAGAAGAGCCTGGAGAGGTGGAGGTACACGCTGGAGAGAAGGGGAATGAAAGTCAGTAGGAGTAAGACAGAGTACATGTGTGTGTGAATGAGAGGGAGGGCAGTGGAGGGGTGCGGTTGCAGGGAGAAGAGGTACATTACAGCTAAAGTTCTTCTGCTCTGAATCTTAAACACAGAGATAAAGTAGTGCCAGAAGATTAGTGAGTGTATTACCTTCATCTGTGCCACGTCTCTACTAACAATGAAGCTTTTGGAGTTAACTCCTGGTGCTGTTTTTTTGTTCTTTTTCTCAGTTTTTCTTCAGTGTGTCAAATTTATCTTGTGCCTAAAGTCGTTTATCAGAATTCACATAAGTTCCACTACATGCAAAACTCCTCCCTGGAGCTCAGTGATGCCATTCAGAAATGTGTACAATCGCTGTCTCACTCTGGATGTAACTGGAACTGGATGTTTCTATGGTTACAGGTGTTTATAAACAGTGCAATTATTTAGATTTAACTGACAAATGCAAGCATCAAATGTCTCCAGATGACGAGGCTTTTATTTATGAACGATATTTTAATTACATTAATTGCACCCACAACTTTTTAGATTGCACTCTGAAATTAGCCTCGTTATTTAAAACTGCGGTAAATCAGCTTTTCTGAGAGTCGTTAGCAAAGTCAGGGTTCATAAAGCAGGCAGACGCCTTTAATGGCAAATCGATAATCCCACCCGAGATGATGTCACAGCCAGAGAAACACAAGCTTAGAGGACTAGCAGGTAGGAAGAAAAAAATATCACAAATTAAAACAAAAAACTGCAAAAAAGCAAGTTCACAATGCTGAGAAACATCACTGGCTGTGTTACACAATCACTAATGAAGAAAACTTACCAGAGACAATCACAATACAGAACATCATGTCTAACCAATAAACAGGAAATGATATTAATGCTGTGCTTTCCTTCTACATACTGTAGCTACCTTGTGTTGCCAGAATTTTAGGTCAAAAGATCTTGCTGCTCTATATTCCCAGTGCTCCATTCCCGATATTCCCAGTTTCTAATATTCCCAGAGTATTATATTCCCAGCAGCTGTCATTCTCACTGTCCAGTATTACCAATTCCTGGCATCGCTTTTTATTTCCAACATATTCCGGGAATCCGTCAGTTCCACCACCTGCATCCCAGGGCAGACGTTATTCTCCTGCTGTACATTCACAGGGTCCAAGTTTGGAGACTCACTTTGTTAACAAGAAACTACTTTATTTGTCTACATTTCCACACAATCAGCTTTAAAATAGTCCCCTCGCACAGCAATACATCTCCAAGTGTTCTTCTGGAATGTGTCCTGGAATCTTCATTTCGAAAGCGCTTCTGCGATTCGTGCTGCATCTCTGCAATGGTGTCAAACCGGTGACCTTTGCGAAGGATCTTCATCTTCAGGAAGAGGGCGAAGTCTGCAGGAGCCAAATCAGGCGAGTAGTGTGGGTGCAGAAGTGAGATCATGTTGTTTCTGGTGAAAAACTCACGTGTAAGGAGGAGCTTGGTGACAGTGTGCACACGTGGTCAGAACAGCATAAAATACTTAAAAGCAATTAAATGAAATAGAAGATCTGCCCTCTCACACTGGGATCTTCTCTGACATTCAGACAGCGGACGTGAGCCAGGGACAGATGAAGACATGCAGCCATGTGAACAGTGTATACATCTATCATATGTCTGGCCCTGTGCCCTCAGTCTCAGTACCGCAGAGCTGCACTGCTTCCTCACTTCCTCACTTGCTTGGTCTTTATAAAGGCTGGCTGGAGGACAGCAGGCCAGCACTCATGAATTATTTAGACGAGTCAACTGGTTATGAAACACACACTGTCCTGTCGGCCTCGCCTCTACACCGCTCGTTGCCCTTTGATCGAGAACTCTACAGGGTGTGTTAGGAAGCGTCTGAGTGAAACAGCCGGCTCGCTGTGGCGTGCTAACAGCTCGCTAATGTTCACCCTCAGTGCAACATGGAGCAGGAAGCCATTAAAGATGCAGTTTGAGGCTCACCTCAGAGCTACAGTCAGCGTATCTATAGATACAGAACATTATATTTCCAGGAGTTTAATTTTCTAGGTTTTGAAATTTCAAGGATATTTTACTTCCAGAAACTATTATTTCCAAGAACTTTGTTTTTCTAGGTTTTTTTTTTTCTTTCTCTCAAAACTTTTATTTTCTTGAAACGTTATATCCAGAACATTATATTTCTTTGGATCTTTATCCAGAATTTTGTATTTTTAGGTTTTTAGTTTTTTTCTATTTTTAAAGTTATTTATTTCCAGAATCTTTTACTTCAGTGGTTCTTTATTTCTGGGAACTTTTACTTTCATTGTTTCTTTATTTTCAGAATATTTTATTCCTATGGTTATTTAGCTCCAGAACCCTCCAGGGTTCTTATCATAATCATTCATTTCCTGAAAATTATTATTCATTGGTTGTCTATTTCCAGAAATGGAGATTTCTAAAGATTTCCCACACTTATAGAGTAAGTTCTAACCAGTCAAGATCTGATAGACACATCTGTAAAAGTGCCAGTGATGTGTTTGCCCTGGAGTCAAGGGTTTACAGTAGAGATTTGTTTCTCCTTTTTCATTATAATTTTGTGGTTCTGTATCGCTGAAGTTTTTTTTTTGTCTTTGATTTTTGAGAAATAACAAGGAAACCCTGTGAATCAGGCAGAACGTTAACGCTCTCCAGTCCCACCTGCTTGTTCTGTCGAGTTTTGAGTCGGTGTTTAGAGGATTGGATGGTTCTTTGAGATACAATGAAGAAGAACCAGGGATAAAATCACATTGTTATATAATGGAGGTGCAGAGAAAACAGTACGATTTCTCACGGACAGGAAAACAAATCTGTTTGAAAGCATCGATTTCATAAGAAATTCATGTGTGAAACCACATGCAGTGATTTTAAATCACATTTCCTGGTCTAATAAATCCAAATAAAAGAGTATCTGAGGTTATCTGAGGCTAAACACTGCTGCGGACTGAAAACAAATCTCCTTCAGATGCTGCTTGCTTTGTGTGTTTGCTTGCCTATGTTTTTTTTTGTGATATTTGCAGAGATGTGCTGCATCATGTGGATAAAATCATTAAATGCCATTCACCAGACGAGCGAGACGTCGGGTCATGGATAAATTCCCGAATCGGAAACATGGAGGTGTGAATGTCAGCGCTAAATCACGGGTCACGTCCCGGGGGATGAAAAAGCTCCGGTATCTTTTCCGCCTTGTCGATACGAGTCAAGAATATGAGCCTTTTTTTTATCTGCAGATGTTTTTTTTTCAGTTTCTTCAAATCCACTCCATACACCAGCAGAATGATTTTAATGAATATATGGAATTTGTGTGCTTGTGTGAGAATAAACTGGAATTAGTCTAGTAATATGCTTTTTGAACATCCCATTCCACATTTAGTCTCCATGTGCTGTTCCATTCTTCTGGGAAGATGTGTGATTAGATTGTGATGTGAGATGTGTGATTACATTGTGTGGAGATTCATTCAGCTACATGTGTGTTAGTAGTGAGGTACTGGTGTAGGTGAGGTGCAGAGGTTCCCAGGGTGCAGTCAGCATGAAAAATTCATCCCAATAGGGTTGGAGCTCTATAGCAGGAGATGTTTCACTCCAAGCCATGTAAAGGTCAAATACTACATGCTCATCCCAGGACTAATTTTGAGCTCAGTTAATGATCTTAGGTGTAATTGAATTTTATAAGAGGATTTTTTTAACTTGGTTGGTTTCATGTTTATGTTTGCAAGTTGGTTAAATGGTGGACAGTAAGTTCATGCTTTACACTTTAGCCTCAGTAGCTACATTGAGTAGATGCGGCTCATCATGCTGAAATATTTTCTGGATGTTAAACTGTATACACTAATGATTTATAACTCCTTCACTGCGAGGACTGTTTCCATTTTAAGTCTGGTTCTTCTCTACATTTCTTCTTTCTGAGTATTTCCCACATCATCTCTCCCATCCGGATTTCTGTAAAGTCACAATGTGACGCTGTCCGGTATTGAAAGTGCTACACAAGTGAAATTTAATTAGATTAGAGAACTGGGTTCACATTTCATCTCAGTGAAATAAAATCTCATGTCACCATCAGTCAATTAAAAAATGATACCACAAAGGCGCTAGACATAAATCTGAGCACTGCTGCGTTCGCGTTCTAAATTTATCATAAAGCCAATTACAGCCGGCGGTGGTGCGAGGTCTCGGGTTAAACCTGCAACTCTGTTCGCTGCTTTTTTAATATCTAATTTGTCAGCACAACCTCTGCGAATAGTGTTCACACCTCCACCGACCTCCACCAACCCTCCCCCCGAACACTCGTCTTCATCACCTGTCTAAATAAGACGTGTCCGCCCGGGCTGTGATCGGACCCTCGGCTCGATCGTCTTCCGCCTGAGTCTGACCGCAGTAAAGGTTACGGCACCGCAGGAGCGCTGACCCGTCCTGATCCGCTGTTCATTCAGAGAATTTCAACATCCAAGACCTGTTTTGTTCTTCTTGCTTTTTTCATACATTTCCCAGGCAGGATTCTGTTCAGCAGCAGCAGCTCGAGCAAATCAAAGGTGACCTTTCGGCCTGTCTGATGGGAGGAGCCCTTTCTTCCTGCATGTCCAGGAGCCAGGTGCTGGATGCTGACAGTCTCACGGCTCTCTGGCGTCTGATCTCAGAGCTGCAGGAAGACATTTACACTGAAAAGCCTTCAGTTGAAGATCACGTTATGTCTGTAATCTGCTCACAACTGAATCCTAATTTGCTTCATTGATCAATATAAATGCTTAGAGATTTGCAGAGCCTCGTCCGGCCCATGAGGAGTTTTGAGGAACTCTGGGCTTTGCATACTGAGACGTTCCAACTCAGCACGGTGGGTATGCTCAGTGAAATATGTGAAGAGAAACAATGAGAGATGTTTATAATGTAATGTATAATAAAAAACAAAGATGAAGCAGTCCAAAGAAAATCATTACTGTGTGATGTTCCATTCAGAAGAAGGTTTCTGGCCGAGGCAGACGGCCAGCAAGAGAGGATTCCAGACTGCAAATCTGAAGACCAAACTAAAGATCTTCACCTGTTTGTTGGTTACTGTATTGTTTTTTGTTTACTTAAACTTAAACATACTTTACTGATTCTGTGAGGGAAATAATTGTTACAGCAGCAGCAGATAAAAAAAAAAGCAGAATGTGATTAAATAATTGTAATTTATATAAAAAAATACGATATTGACAGATGATGCAACAGGCAATTCAAAAAGAAAGAAAAGAATGAAATGTGCTAATTGTCAGTGTGTGTGTGTGTGTGTGTGTGTGTGTGTGTGTGTGTGTGTGTGTGTGTGTGTGTGTGTGTGTGTGTGTGTGTGTAAAGTGACAGTGGATAATGAGAAATTTTTTTTCTTTTTGTTTTTCTTTAATTATTTATTGCATTTCAGAATGTCTGATTTCTTTCTTTTTATTTTTCTTTGTTTTTATTTAATTCTCTGTTTCTTGCTTCAGTTGTTTACTGTATTTTTTTTATTTGTGGTTTCTGTTACTTGTATTAATTAATGTATTTGTTTATTTCTTAATTGATTAATCTCATTATCTAATCGTTTCTTTGTTTGTTATTAAATTGTTTATTAGATTTATTTTATTTGTCTGTTTTGTGTTACTTTAATATCCGTTTGTTTGTTTATTCATTTATTTGTGTTTGTTTGTTACTTGAATTGCATACTTGATATTTAATATGTCAGATGTGTTCTGTTTATTTTTATTTGCTTATTTATTATTGTTTGTTTGTGATTTTTATTTTATTTTGAACTGTTTCATTTGTTTGTTTGTTTGCTTTTATTAACCATACAGACGAATTGGGCTTTTTATCAAATATGGCACATTTACATAGAAATCAATTCCCAAAATGTGATAGTCAGTATGAGGTGTTATTTAACTATAATAAATAAATAAATAAATAAATAAATAAATAAATAAATAAATAAATAAGCTCGGATTAAAGATTAAAATTAATATCTTGGTGTCGCTTTTCGAAACATTTTAATCTTCAATCCATAAAGAAATAAAAAGTATAGTGCTTAATTAAATGTAATTAAAGTGTATTAGATGTTGTACATGGGTTTTGTTCAGGTTTTAGATGTAGATTTGTACATAAATATACACAGAGATGTTTTTATATTGTGTTATACCAGACCAGACGTCTGTCTGTCCGTCTGTCTGTCTGTCCGTCTGTCTGTCCGTCTGTCTGTCTGTCCGTCTGTCTGTCCGTCTGTCTGTCCGTCTGTATCGAGTCAAAAGTTGTGCATGATGACAGTTTTATTGAACTGAATTAAACATTATTATAATAAACACTTCGTATCAGGGTGTGATCATCGGCTGTAATAAAGCTCTGAGTGAACCGTAAACGCTTTACTGTGCTCATCTACCGTAGCATCAGGATCAGGAAGTTCTGAATTGATGCGTGTTTACGGTTTATCTGATGATGAGTCTGATCAGTGTGTGTTATTGTGTGTTTCCTGAAGTTTAATAAAAAATCAATGAACACTTTAAATGAAGGGTTATGTTTTGTTTATCAGAGTCATTTCGAGCTTTATTTAAAACGTGGATGTTAGAGTGAGGGGCGGAGCCATTCAGAAGGGTGTGAGGTTAAATCCCAGAACACGTTTTAACAAATTTGTTTGTAAGATTTCTCTGGTAATGTGAAAAACAAACTTTAGGCTGCGCTATAATGAGAAAATAATTGCCTGTGTTTATGTTAGCGTTATCTCTACATACACGACCTCACAGAAGCACATGAAAGCTAATATGTATTTCTCTATCTGCTCATCTCATTTTCCCTCTGCTTATCTTTCTCCTTCTCTCCACCCTTCTCCCCATGCTCCTGAGATACCAGTGATCTTCTCCCATTATGCTTTCCTGCCTGATCCATCATGATACTCCTTCTTCTTGTCTCATAAACCAGAAACCAGACACTGCTGCTGCTGAGGAAGCCTCCATATACACTAGAGATGATAAACATTTAGGAACCAGAAAGTTGGCTTTAAACTAGAATTGTCACAGATGGTCGATAACCTCAACAATGATGGAACTATTATAAGGCTGAGGTTTTTTTGGAGTCTGGTTCATCTGAAGGTTTCTTGCTCATATTGCTTTAGAGAGTTTTTCTCTCTGCACCATCATCTCTGACTCAATCATTAAGGTTTAATCCATGAAAAATGACCAGTTTTGGTGTTTCGTGAAACCAGGAGTCAGACAGCAGTGAGTTGGATCTGAATAACGAAGCATGTGATTGGTAAAAAGGGTTGGTAAGGACTCTGTGGAACAGGTTTGAGTCTCCAAGATCATGGATGTTACTGTTCAAATAAACCTGTAAATTAAATCATTTATACAATATTCATCAGTATGTAAGAACGAGTCTGAGAATTTAACATCACGCACTACAAATACAAGTATCCTCACAGCCAAGCATTAATGCTTATATATATATTTTTTTTAATCCGACCCATAAACAGGCTCCTCACAGCTCCAGGTGATGCTGAGGAGCACTTCGGGAGCCACAACAGTTCAAAGCTGCACTTTTATTCCGGGAGTTTGGGAGTGAAGACCTCTGATATATTGTTTAATAAAATTCATTTTTAATCATCCTCTAAACGGGTTCACTGCACCACAGGAGATAAAACGTTTGCCTGGGGGATGTGATGGATGGCGTGATCGCAGAGATCCGATACCCGGGGCCTCTGCTGATGACTGCAGCGACGCTCCTTTTTTCTCAAATTCTAATCCCTCCCGTCTCCATCTTCAGCTTTTCATTAAAAAAAAAAAAGAGGGGCGCAGATTCTCTGATTAACTTCGAAAGCGTATCTCAGTCACATGGTAATTACTCCGGCCGTGCACTCGGACTGAACTTCAATTAAAGCTCATGTATTAGTAATTCAATTCCAGGGCTCTGCTTTTCACTCTAAAAAATGAGAGCATCGTGGCGCAGGCTTATCTGTCTCATTGCAAGTTGTTAATTACGTGCCCCACTAGCCTTAACGGCGGCGGAGGACGCTATAAACCCCGGACAGGTTCAGTAACCGAGAGAGTGGGGAGCGTCAGCAAATCGGGCGTGTGGTGGAACGACTAACCGTGAGCAGATTCGCTGATCCTGGAGAAACGGAATGAGAGGAATTTTTTTGCTGTAAATTTCGGACACGAGCGTAGATCCAAATTAGCGCTCTGGAACCGAAAGTGAAGCGATCAGTCTTTTTAAAGCTAAAAAACACCCGCTGCAGATTACAAAGTCTAAAGATTTGAAATAATCAGCTTCTAAAAAAGATTTTACTTTGTTCAGTTTGCAGTGCTGTTGAATTCAGAATCAGAATTCTGCATTCTGATTGGTTGTTGATTAATTTAGTGCAGGTTTGCAATAACAGGCTCGTTTGCCTCGTTCCCGTTTCTATAGTAACAGCTCGTTAACACATGGACGCTCCATTTATGAAAGGAGACTCCACAGTCATTAGAGAAGTTTTCTGACATCTTTAGAACAAATTAGCGCACTTTTATTTCTTCTCTGGCCTTTATCCTGCATCCTGCTCCTCCCATCTTGAGATGACTTTGCCCCTTAAAAAAAAACAAAAAAAACATAAATATACATGAGACATTAATCTTTTCAGAATTTCAGCATCACCTGCATGTGTTCCATCGCTAATCCGAGAAACCAGAACGTGTTTATTTTGACGTCTGATTTGAATTTGTATTTTGCCCTAAATGTCTGTGGCGTTTGTTTTCCTTAATGGATCGGTTTTTTTTTTCATATCCGGGCCAGGCTAGGCTCTGCCGAAGTCACACCATGCATGCTAATGAGCTAACGTGTAGCCTGAGAGATGACAGATGTTAGCCTACTAGCATCGAAACCCATCAGCAGTCAGCGTCAGGTTTATTAGCCGAACTGCAGTGTCAGAGCAGAGGAACGTATCCGAGGCTCCGAACTGCTTAAATCACAGAGCTGAACCTTTACGCTGAATTCTTCCACCTAGAAAAAAAGGTTTCAATAATTCAGAGGAAATGTACTTTAATAATTCAGTGATGAAATGCTTTAATTTTAGGGCAGTTATTTTCTCATGATCCATCAGCGTGGGACGGCACCAAAAAAACGCTTTATTAAAGATCAACCTCAAGGTCAGGACTGAATCACATTTAATGTGCTTATGTGGCATAGCTTTAGAACTCACACACACACACACACACACACACACACACACACACACACACACACACACACACACAAAGATTGAACTTGTAAATACAAAGCAAATAGCAAACAGCTTGGGTTTGTTACTGTTCAAAAAAATCAGTCTGTCGTGTAAATTGCCTCGACACAAAACACCCCAAAAAAATAGGAAAAACTGTTCTTAGTTTACTAGCAAAAGAAAATGGGCGTGGCTTAAACAAACAAGGTGGAGTTATGTAAATATACTGTATATAATTCAGTTTCCTTTGAATATTCTACACTAATATTTTTTTCACTTTGGTGGCGAACTTTTCCATTGTAATTGTAATTTAGAATAAAATATTTGTTATGGTTCACCCCAAATGGGTGGGCGGAGCTAAAAAATAGTGTAGGGTGACGATTAGTCCAATAGCATTACAAATGTTCAAAGAATGTGAAAAAATGTACATAACTTAATTAGGAGGGTTTTTTTGAGCTTCATTTTCAACAACACTTGAATTGCAATTATTTCTAGAAGATCTGCAGGTGATTGAACTTTTTCACCATCCAATTGGTGATTACGTTTAACACCTACAGACTGTTGTTGTCATAGCGACTAGATTGAAGCTAGCGTTTTTACTGTGTGTGTTAGACTAAAACTCCTTACTCTCTACACTACCTGGTTAGATGTTCCCATTACATCAACAAGAGGAAGCATTAAAGTGTGTCTTTGTGTCGCTGTTTTAAAATTCATGGCACCCCTTGTTGTTACATAAGAGTCTGTGTGTACACTCTGTGTGTGTGTGTGTGTGTGTGTGTGTGTGTGTGTGTGTGTGTGTGTGTGTGTGTGTGTGTGTGTGTGTGTGTGTGTGTGTGTGTGTGTGTGCAAGACTGCACCGGATCTTCATCTGCCGTTCTGTTCTACATGCTCCATGACAGATCGTGTGTAAGATGCTCAACAGCCGTTATGATGGTTTGCTTGGTGTGAATCTCAACTCGAGACGTCCTGCAGAGAAAAGCTGCTTTTAGAGAACACTGCATCTTCACTTCCTGAGACTCCTGAGACACTTTTTCCACCTTCACTTCCAAAATAGATCAAAAGGAAGCAAGGTCATAGGAGTTAGTTAGGGAGAGAAAGGTTTTCTGAAATATCTAATACAAAAAAGCCACGCCTTCTTCACTTTAACTGATTAACACAAAGGCCACGCCTCCCCCATTGTAACCAGTAAACTCAGAGACGACACCCCCTCATTGTAACCTATACACTCAGAGACCATGCCCCTCGCTGTAACCTATACACTCAGAGACCACGCCCCCTCTCTGTAACCTACACACTCAGAGACCACGCCCCCTCACTGTAACCTATACACTCAGAGACCACACCTCCTTAACAATGGACATAAAGGTCACACTTCTTTTAATATAATCAACGAACAAAGAAGCCACACCTTCCTTACTATAACTAATAAACTAATTTGTAAATTTATACATTCATGTGTACACATTTATATATTTATATATTACACATTTATAATTCTAAAGTGACAAAATACCAACAATATAAAGTGAAAATTACAAAATTCAATGTAAATAAATAATAATAGGTGTATAATTAATAGGCCGTTAAAAAATCCTTCAAACTGGCCCTCCTGCGAAATTCACGTCATAATTACAGATCATTTTATTTCCTTCACCTGGTTCTGAAATGTTGAAGTCACACGACTACACGTGTCTATAACGAGGTCGTCTTCCCGTCTCCTGCATTCCAGTCTCGTCCTAATGCAGAAAGACTTTTTCATTTACATGTAGTCTGTTACATAATTTCTTTATTTGGCGTGAACACGTCGCAGCTGCAGGAGCGTCGGAGTAAATTAAACGTGAACGCGGCGGGAAGCCGTTGTGTTGTTTTGCAGCTCCATAATCGTCCCAATAGCAAAACAAGTTCAAGGCAGAAGAGATAAAAAAAAAAGAGATCATTTGAAAGACTGAAAGACTCGATTGAAAAAAATCTGTAAGAAAAACCATTACACATTTTGCATCTGTCCTTTAAGATGGAGGACTTGTAGCTGCTACAAGTCGCATGAGTCAGGGGATAAAAAATAATGTGAGACTAGAGAGATCTGTCTACAGTCATTTCATTCACGTTTCTCTCAGTCTTCTCCCTAAAACAAACTGATTACAGATCAATGTTGAGGATCAAACCCTAAAAGTTGATGATGAACATGTTTCAGAGGAACTCTGCTGCCTGCGCCGCCCCCTGCTGCCCACTAGGGGAAACTGCACCTGGAGTTTTGCTGCATGTTTGATTAGCATTAGCAGGTCTGCTGCATTTTCTTAAGAATAATGACAAAATATTTGCAAAACTGATTAAAACAATACATTTTACTTGAAGTGCAGATAAAATACAAGGACTGTTTTATTTTTTGAACTTACAAACTTACAAAGGTTTTATCTAGTGAATGATATATAGATAGATATTAAATAGAAAATATAAATAAGTGTAAAACTTAAGAAACGAGTGAACAAACAGATTTTCATCTGATTCCTTCATTCTAATGAAATATTGCAATACAAAAACACAGAAATTGATTAATTCAGCCATTTAATAAAGAATTTCTGGTTGATTTTGTTCTTCCACAATTTTCCATCTTAAGCCCATCAGGGGGTGTAAAACATTTTAAACGCAGCTTCTCCTTCTTGTTTTAAACATCAGCAGGGAAGAGACTGAGATTGAGATTTTACAGACAGTGAGGTTTCAGTTTGCACTTCAGAAGTAAAGCACTTGTCAGCTTCAAGGCTGAACAATTTGAATTATTTAGTGGCAGGAAAAAACCAAGAGAAAGAGAGAGCGAGAGAAAGAATACTGAAGTTACAGACATGGAATGGGGAGATGGGTTGATGGGTTGATGGATGGATGGATGGATGGATGGATGGATGGATGGATGGATGGATGGATGGACAGACGAATGGATCAATGGATAGTCAAGTCAAGTCAAGTTTATTTCTATAGCGCTTTTCACAACAGACATTGTCTCAAAGCAGTTTTACAGAAATCAACATCAAGGTGAATGGTGTGTGTTTATCCCTGATGAGCAGCCGTGTGGCAAGAAAAAACTCCCTTAGATGTAATGAGGAAGAAACCTTGAGAGGAACCAGTTTGAGCTACAGGAGCTCGTCTGTTGGATCGGACCACACGGACCAGCCTTCGCTCGCCACGTGCATCAATGAGCTTCGAACGCACGTGACCCTGTCACCAGTTCACCACTGTTCCTTCCTTGGATCACTTTTGATAAATACTGACCACTGCAGACCAGAAACATCTTACAAGAGCTGCAGTTTTTGAGATGCTCTGACCCAGACGTCTAGACGTCACAAATTGTAAAGCTCAGCCAAATCCTTACGCCCATTTTTCCTGCTTTTAACATTAACTTTGAGGACAAAAACTTCCCCTGCTGCCTAATAAATAAATCCACCCACCAACAGGAGCCATGATGAAGATCATCAGTGTTCTTCACTTCACCACTCAGAATGTTATAAAGTCATAATGTTATAAAAAAATTAGGATATGTGTTGATTTTAATAAGACACGCCCACATTATAACACTATAGTTCAGTTTCGAGTCCAATGAGCTCCAGAACTCCCCCACAGACCTCCTCAACATTTCCAGTCACACTGTGATACAGTACATTAAATAGTATAGAATAAATGTTTTTATTTGATGACTTCCATATATAAGGGCAAACCTACATACCCAAATACCCACTTGCCCACCTGCCCACATACCCACATTCCCATCTATACATTTTAAAGTCTTACCCACTAAAGCCAAAGATACCTTCATATTTATATATATACACTTATGGGCATAATTATATATTTCTATCTATGGACTTGAGCACGTTCACTCAGAACAGTATTTTCCTGTAAACACTTAAATGCACGCCTACATTTTCACATACTGTGGGCTCAAAAACACACCTGTTTATAGTATCGGCAGTTTATAGTTTTTATCTGCAGAGCTCTGGGAGGCTTCAGGACCTGAGCAACCCGGTTACAGTTTGCTAAAAGTTGCTTATTAAAAAGCCAGCGGCTGTAGGTGACGTCTCCACTGAGATGAAGGTTTGACCTTTACAAGACTAATGAAGTGAGAAAAGTGTTGGGGAAACAAGGCCACGCAGGAACGCTGATGCAGAGAGCTACTTTTACACATCATACCAGCACTCGCACTCGTCTCCTATCCCTCGCTCCTCTCCTTCGCTCCTCTCCCTCACTCCACCTAAATTTCTCTCCAGAGAACAGAACAGAAACATGTTCATGTTCTTCTGACTTTAAAGAAAGTGGTTATAGATGCAGTAAAAAGAGTCCTTGAGAGAAAAAAGTCCTAGAGTTTTGATAGCTAGAAACATTTATTTATTCATAAAATTATTTATTTATCCTTCCATCCATTATCCATCTGTCCATTCATCCACCATTAATTCCAATATTTGTATTCTTCATCTATATATCAATCAAGTCATCCCATTCATCATCATCTCATTCATCATCATCATCATCATCATTATCACCAGCATTAATACTATCATTAACAACATCATCATCAATACTATCATCATTACTATCATCATCATCATCATCATCATCATCATCACCACAATTATTAATGCCATCATCATCATTAATACTAAAATAAAAGCATCTGACACACATCTGAGTGACGTGAAAAAACTCAAACTTACAGCCCAATTCTGCATCTGTCTGTGAGACTGTGTTAGTCTGTCTGTGAGACTATCTGTGAGACTGTCTGTGAGACTGTCTGTGAGACTGTCTGTGAGTATGTCTATGACTGTCTGTGAGTCTGTCTGTGAGACTGTCTGTGAGTCTGTCTGTAAGTCTGTCTGTGAGACTGCCTGTGAGACTGTGTGAGTCTGTCTGTGAGACTGTCTGTGAGACTGTCTGTGAGACTGTGTGAGTCTGTCTGTAAGTCTGTTTGCGAGACTGTCTGTGAGTCTGTCTGTGAGTCTGTGAGACTGTGTGAGTCTGTCTTTGAGTCTGTTTGTAAGACTCTGTGAGACTGTCTGTGAGTCTGTCTGTAAGTCTGTCTGTGAGACTGCCTGTGAGACTGTGTGAGTCTGTCTGTGAGACTGTCTGTGAGACTGTCTGTGAGACTGTGTGAGTCTGTCTGTAAGTCTGTTTGCGAGACTGTCTGTGAGTCTGTCTGTGAGTCTGTGAGACTGTGTGAGTCTGTCTTTGAGTCTGTTTGTAAGACTCTGTGAGACTGTCTGTGAGTCTGTCTGTAAGTCTGTCTGTGAGACTGCCTGTAAGACTGTGTGAGTCTGTCTGTGAGACTGTCTGTGAGACTGTCTGTAAGTCTGTTTGCGAGACTGTCTGTGAGTCTGTCTGTGAGTCTGTGAGACTGTATGAGTCTGTCTTTGAATCTGTTTGTAAGACTCTGTAAAACTGTCTGTGAGTCTGTCTGTAAGTCTGTCCGTGAGACTGCCTGTAAGACTGTGTGAGTCTGTCTGTGAGACTGTCTGTGAGACTGTGTGAGTCTGTCTGTAAGTCTGTTTGCGAGACTGTCTGTGAGTCTGTTTGTGAGACTCTGTGAGACTGTCTGTGAGTCTGTCTGTGCAGCTGGTAATAATCCCATATCATCATGAGGATTATTTTTTACTCAGAGTAGAACAAATGACACCATACCTCTTTCTGGGATGGAAAGGAAAGGCGGCGTGTAGTGCCAGTGCTTTACCACTAGATGGCGGTGTGAGCACATGTATACAGTACACATTGTGCACGCTTCAGATTCAAGATTCAAGACGTCATATGTACAGTACAGGAAACAGCCTGTTACGTCATACACACTTCCTCTGTGTGTCCTCCAAGCAGCATATGATTATTTAAGGGTTTAAAGAAAAAAACACAAGACAAATTACACATTTACAAAACGAAATATTGCAAATGCATTAAACAAGTGTGTGTGTGTGTGTGTGTGTGTGTGTGTGTGTGTGTGTGTGTGTGTGTGTGTGTGTGTGTGTGTGCGTGAGAGAGAATCCAGGAAATTATTACACAATGTGTGTAGTTTTAGAGATGCTATCAGGTGATGCTGATGCGGTTAGCAAAGGGAAAGTAGGCAACCATTCCATTCTTTGGAATAAAAACCCTTCACTTACACAGTCGAACATTGAAACACACACACACACACACACACACACACACACACACACACACACACACACACACACACACACAAACCTCAAACCTCTAGCAAACATATTATCGTTATCTGACAACTGATAAGAAGGGTAGTTCTGTTCATTTCACATGAAGGGAAAGCATTGTATCTGTTTTGCATGTTCTTGGCTTGAATGCTAGATAGCATAAAGGCGACTAGCGACTAGCCGTAAAGCTCGGGTACTGAGTTTCTCACAATGACAGCACAATTTTAAGCTGTTGAATTTATGCAGGTCTCAGATGTTTCTCTAAGTTGTGTTGGGTATAGACAGGTCACAGTTTCTGGTGAAATAATTTAAAGAAAATCTCTATAAACACTGAATAGTAAGACATTCAAGCAGTTGTGGTTAGTGAAAATAAAATGTTGCTGGGCCGGTAGGGAGGATGTAGGCTAAGCAGACGCTTGGTGAGCAATAACATTTGCTTAGCATATGCTGATGATGATTTTGCTATCACATATACAGACAATGCATTTGTACATAAAAAATATGAGCTTTTCTCAGAGAAGTGTCAGTAAATTGCTAAGAAATAATGACTGAAATGCAAAACATGAGGAATCATTGGGAGTGTTAATGCTAATCGTTTTATTTGCAACAACAGTGTGAACTAGCAGTGAAACAGAAGTCCATTTTGGTTTCATTTATTGGAAATGAAACCAGAAATTATGCCTCAGACACACAGTGTATGTGTGTATATATATATATATATATATATATATATATATATATATATATATATATATATATATATATATATATATATTTTTTTTTTTTTTTTTATTTTTTTTTACAGGACGTCCGTTTTTTTTTGCATTAAATGATAAAATGAGGTGTAATTATTGTCTTAGCTGGACAATATTCTCCACATGCTTTTGTCCACAAGACACAAATATCTGCATCAAACTCCTTATTCATTCCACTCTTTTTTCCACTTTTACCATGAATTCACTTAGTTTTAAATGGCAGATCTGGAAAACAATAAAGAGACGATAAATGACACACTGATTAAATTTATAAACATAATCACTCTGATTCTGAATCTGTATGTGATTCTAAAATTGACTCTGCAGAAGGAATCATGTCTCATGTTTCAGTTCTTTGTCATGTTCTAACTTCCAGCTCTAATCTAATCGAATCTTATCAGTCTCTGTTATGTCACAATGTCCTACATCTCAACACGTGTGAGGGGTTTATGCCCTGTGAGAGAAAAACAAGATGACACAGCAAAAAAAAAAAAAAAAACACAGGGTGAAGCTGATCTGGGACGATGCAGTTACATCGAATTCTGGGATAAAAAACATGGGAACAACATTTACATTTCAAATTAACAATATGTGGCTAATTATTAATTGTTTAATATTTTAATATTAAAATACTACTACTAATAATAATAGTAATAATAGTAATAGAAAAACCAAAGGCATATTATGATCTTATATCTTTTTCAGATTATGTCATTATATATTTTTTATTATTATTTTTATTATTTTTATTATTATTTTAATTATTTGCAGGTGTGGAATAGATGCACGTGGCTAAACTTAATAAACAAAAATCTCTCTAGCAGTGATGAGTTTATTATCTGTTCATCAGGTGTTTTGTGTCCAGGCTCAATGTCGGATTTGCGTCCTCCATGACGTGTAACTTGGTCATCATTTCCATATTCTCACGCCATGCTCTTATCTCCTATCACATCTGGAATTTAGGAAAAACTAAAGAGTTCAAGAGAAGTCTGCTGAGCGTGACATAAAACATGGCATCATGCTCAGGTTCACAGGCAGAGTAATGAGAGACACTGTGATGCAGTTAGCTAGAGCATAGATAAATGCCAATTTAGCATTGTGTTGCAACATGCTAGGCTAGTCAAACTCAAATGTTGAAAAAAATATTTGATTGTTTTTTCCAACGGGTGTAGTTACGTTGCACTAGCTCAGGGGTTTTCAACCGGTGGTCCGGCGGCATTGCATGTGGTCCGTGACAGCCTACATAATTTCACTATTAAAATCACTTTTTTTCCATAATTAATTTTTCCAAACATTTCCAGAATATTTGCACATTAGTGGGAAAACTGAATTGAATGAAAATATCTAAAATATTCAAACTGACACAGAATAAACTGACACAGTGTTTGGCAGTATGTTTTAATGAACAATACAATTCTATTTTTTAAACCTTTGCATCTACAAACTTAAATTATGTGGGACAGCACTATTCGGTTTTCTCCATTTATGTCATTCAATACAGTGTGCTAATAAGAAGTTCTGGATAAGTTGCCAGACAGAATTTCCAGAGCTTATAGTAAAAGTATTGAGGTGTCTTTTACCCTTTCCAACTACATACCTTTGTGAGAGCGGTTTTTCCACACTGGCAAATCTAAAGAACAAGTACAGGGCAAGACTAGAACCAGAGAATGATATGAGTCACTATGTACCACTATATCACCACGAATAGACAGACTGCGTGGAAGTCACCAAGCCCAGAAATCCCACTAACAGGTAAGGAGTTGTTCACAAATAGTTGTGAACGCTGACTGCACCCCAGGCCTCCTCACCTTCTCACCTACATC
>NC_139595.1:19115528-19188028 GCF_946808225.1 Silurus aristotelis | reverse complement strand
TGAAATGGGACGTTCAAAAAGCAAATATAAATCTATTAATCGGGTGTCCACAAACCTTTAACAATATATTGTATAGATACATTTTCAATTTATTTAAATTATTTCATTAATTCAAAGAAATTAATTTAAGTGAGCCATGATACCTTTGACCATTATATCTGCATTAGTTTGTTCTACACCTGATATGTGTTCAGTCCACAGCTGACTACGTTTCAGTCGAGATGTTTGTTCAGCAGGACTCTAATTGTAGCAGGGCATTATTTAAAGAAGGATCCGTGTGTGTTTGTGCACTGGGTGTTGTGTAGTTGTTCACTCTGAGTTACACACCCAGCTCCTATCAGCTTTCTTATCAGTCAGCACACAGCCTCCAGACTCGCTCGCTGTTCTGCTAGCTTCTGTACGACCTTCTGCACAAAATATAGAAACATTACTGTGTGTCTGACCCAGCTTCTGCTTAGCCTACATCCTCCCTACCGGCCCAGCAACATTTTATTTTCACTAACCGCAACTGCTTGAATGTCTTACTATTCAGTGTTTATAGAGATTTTCTTTAAATTATTTCCCCAGAAACTGTGACCTGTCTATACCCAACACAACTTAGAGAAACATCTGAGACTTGCATAAATTCAACAGCTTAAAATTGTGCTGTCATTGTGAGAAACTCAGTACCCGAGCTTTACGGCTAGTCGCCTTTATGCTAGCTAGCGTTCAAGCCTGAACATGCGAAACAGATACAATGCTTTCGTTTCATGTAAAATGAACAGAACTACCCTTCTTATCAGTTGTCAGATAACGATAATATGTTTGCTAGAGGTTTAAGGTTTGTGTGTGTGTGTGTGTGTGTGTGTGTGTGTGTGTGTGTGTGTGTGTGTGTGTGTGTGTGTGTGTTTCAATGTTCCACTGTGCAAGTGAAGGGTTTTTATTCCCCAGAATGGAATGTCTACCTACTTTCCCTTTGCTAACCGCATCAGCATCACCTGAAAGCATCTCTAAAACTATAGAGTACACACATTGTGATAATTTCCTGGACTCTCTCTCTCACACACACACACACACACACACACACACACACACACACACACACACACACACACACACACACACACAGCATATTGGTTTACATAATTACCATAACTTTTCGCACATGCATTTACCTCAAATGTTTTCTACTCTTTTTACTTCACATTTGAGCGTTGTTATGTTTTTTATTTTTATTTTGTCTCTGATGCACATTAAACCACAGATAGACTAATTACACAAACAGTATCTGAACAGAAGAGTTTCCTAATTGCAGGAAGAAGTTTTGTTTCCTGAACATGCTCCCTGTTGTGCTTTCAGTACGATATTGTGGAATAAACTTACTATGCACTAAGGAGATATGGAGCCCAGGAGCATCCCACAAGAGCCGCAGTTTTGAAGATGCTCTGACCCAGGCGTCTAGACGTCACAATTTGTCAAACTCATTTAAATCCGCTCGGCCATTTTTCCTGCTTCTAACATCAACTTTGACAAAATGTTTAATTGACATTATATATATATATATATATATATATATATATATATATATATATATATATATATATATATATATATATATATATATATATATAAAATACTTTTTAAAAAATTCTTCAAAACTGTGACCAGACAAAATAATTCATAAGATGATTGAGAATCTTTTAAATTATCTGAAGTATTGTTGGATCTGCTTTGTTTTTGTTTTTTTTACTTCATTAATTAGTTTTGCTAGCCATGAAAATAACTCCGCCCCCTGTTTTATTAATTAAAAGGACAACTCATAGATCTATACATGCTGCTCAAAACTTGATGAAACATTTGTTGAATGAATACTCAGATTCTCTTGGACCACTTTTAGATCCATTTCAGCGTGAAAGGAGCTACACTATTATTATTATTGTTATTATTATTATTGTTGTTGTTGTTGTTGTTGTTGTTTATATAATGAATGATTTGTCTCCTTCATTCTCAGCTCATGTCTCAGCCTCTTGTCTTTCTGCAGCTCTTTTGATCGTCACTCCTCCCCTTCTCATCTGTTTGCATTCTAATTTCTCTCCTCCGTAACCAGACACTCTGAGAGAGATGCACATTTAGACTGATTGCACTCGCCTGCAGTGTAGGAGGAATTTAATTACACATTCTTTCTTGCATGGAAACCTGAATGAGAGACTTTTTAGGATAAAAAAAAAACATACAGACACAGAAAAAAAAGAGTGACATCTCAGTGCTGCTCATGTGCTTCACCAATCAGCCATAACGTTAAAACCAGTGATGGGTGACGTGAACAACACTGAATATCCCATTACACAGGCACCTGTCCAGGGGTGGGATTTATATTATTTATATAAGGCAGCAAGTAAAGAGTCTGTTCTCGTGGTTATGTTGTGGAGGCAGGAAAAATGGCTAAGTATAAGGATTTAAATGAGTTTTAAAAGGACAATATTGTGATGTCTAGACGACTGTGTCAGAGCGTCTCCAAAACAGCAGGTCTTCTGGGGTTTATTCTGGTATTCATGGGTTACCTATTGCTACAAGGAAGGACAACCGGTGAACCCAAGACAGGGTCAGGGGCACTCGAGTCGATTTGATGTGAGGATAGAAAGCTAGACTGTCTGGTTCATTTTCAGAGAAGTGCTTCTGTAGCAGAAAACGCTAAAATAATTGATGCTGGCTCTATTGAAAAGGAATCAGAATACACAGAGCATCAGAGCTTGATGCATATGAAGCTTTCAGAGAGCCATGCTGAGCCTTTACACCATCCGAAGCTCCTACAATGGACATATTAGCTTCAGAATGGAAGAAGGAGGCCTGGTCTGATGAATCATCCTTTTAATTTTACATCATCTAGGCAGCCGTGTGAGGGCATAGCTTTCCTGGAGAAGATATAGCATCATGGCAGAGGCAGCATGATGCTATGGGTGATGTTCTGCTGGTTATTGGTGTGCATGTGAATGCTGCTTTGATGCTACATACCAGCTGTTACAACAGAATAACACGTTCCACCCAATCATGATAACAGTGTTTTCTAATGGTAGTGTTGTCTTTCAACAAGATGATAATCCCTGCATATCCACACTGTTTACATTTTTTTGTTACTGTTCACTTTACGTTTTTTAACACACCACAGTGTGCGATATACAACAGGTTTCATTGTTTCATTTCACTGAGTGATGCGTCAGATATATATGGTTGAAATGACATTAAAAGCTTCTTGACTTGCAACACACTGCTCACTATCAGTTTAAAGAACATGGCAAAGAGTTCAAAGTGTTGACTTGGCCTCCAAATTCCACAGATCTCAATCTGATTAAGCATCTGTGAGACCTACAGGACAAACAAGTCCATGGAGGATCCACCTCACATTTTCCACACTTTTTTAGGCCTGTGTTCTCGTTGTGTCTCATGTCGTCATAACAGAATCTGACTAAATCTATTCATGCTCAGAGTGAGCAATGCTGCCAGAGATCTCAAAAAGAACAAACACCACAAAGACACACACACACACACACACCCTGCACAAGCCATGTGTTAATGCCTTAATGAGAAGTAGGCACATGGTGAATCCCTGAAATGTGTACCAACAGACAATGAAAGCTTCTTTCATAATCTCGCGCTCTGTAGCACATAAACAAACAATGCTAATGAAGGTGAAATGGCCTCTGGTAAATTCTAACACAACTACTGATTTATTTAGACAAAGTTGTCTTCTAGTTATTCAAAGCATTTTCTAATATTTAATTTTAGTCCAGAATTCAAACTGAACTGATTTTCATCTGAGTCGATTAAGACTCGTTCGAACGAGTCATTTGGTGTCATTGAATAATTCAAATACAGCAACTGAGTCATTTGGTCAAAAGTAAACGATGTTATTTAAATTAATTGTTTTGATATTTTTAAACATTTTGCTTTTTTGTATTCTTTTTTATTATTTACAAAGTTTACTTAATGCAAACGATTCATTTGAACTGATTCAGACGAGCTGATTCTGGCGTGTCTGTTCATTGTTTGATGCTGATTCCCTGAGGGATGATTCCCATTTCGTAATCAGCAGCTAATCTTACAATCCAGATTACAGATGACTAAAGATGAGTCTAAAAGTATTAGTGAGTCATGTAACAAAAACATAAATACATGTCACTGAGGTCAAATTGTGTCATTGAGGAACTAATGATTCATTCAGATTGTTGTGGTTTTTTAATCTCACGGTTTTGAATCACACTGCGAACAAAAAACAATTCACTCGTTTAATGTTTTATTATATTACTTTATTACCTTCAAGCGTTCAACACTCGTAAAACAAGATTTTTTATCTTTGCAAAAATCTTTTAGAAACAATTCTTCTTTATGTACTATATCTGGGAAAAATGTCATCCATGTTGAAAAGAGCTTTATTAGAAGATTTCTTCTTTACTGGGATCCGAACCCTGAACATTTAACACAGAAATGTGAAGCTAACAGCAGGAGAGAAGAAACTAAAACAGGAATGTTGAGTATTCGCTTTTATCTAACGTGTGGAAGGTTTGCACAGCTGAAATTTTACAATTTACAAACTAAAATGTTAATAATTAATACAAAAACGGTCTTCTGTTTAACGTGCACCTGCAAGAAAAGACTAATCCATAGCATTTTATTTTATTCAGATGTGACAATCGGCTCATTTCAGTTCATTTTTTCAAGCGTTTGTTCAATTTGAGTCAATTATTCAAATGAACCTTCGAAGAATAAACATAAGAAATTTTGTTGTCACTACAATGACAATAAAATCTCTTTATTTTTAAAAAGTATTTGTGTCAGACAGGGACAGTCTTAAAAAATAAAATAAAAAAATAAAAAAAAAATAGAAAAGGACTGTTTTGATTGGCTGAGATGCGTTCAGGAGGCGTGCCTAAAGCTGGCACGAACTTTGCGTCCATTTAAGGGCTGAGGGGGTCTGTAGTTATTACACATCGGACGAGCTGGTTCTCCCTCTGAGCTGAACAACAGACTGCGGAACTTCGACATCTGGAGAAAGAGATACCAGAAAATATAAAGAGTTAATGATGTAAAAGCTTCATATAAAAGCCCTCAGATGTAAATATAATACACGTACAGGCATTAGGCACTATATGACGGGTTGTAATGTTACAAGTCATGTTTCTCTAGCCTTGTTAGCTTTCACACACACACACACACACACACACACACACACACACACACTTTCATACAGCATATGAACCTTTATTTAACCCTGTGTATGTGACCGAATAATGGAAAGTTGCAAAGTTGTGCCCACTTCCTGTTTGCACCAAATGCATCCTACTTACTTCCTGTGTGAGCTACAGAGCTCAGCAATCTCCTTCACCAACACGCTACACTCACTATACACTATATTTAAACATGCAAAAATTACCTTACATACAAATTAAAGGTTATTTTTGGAAACACGCTGTAGGACGCCTCAACCAGAGATGTGAGAGTTCCTAAGTGACAGAAAAACCTGTGCTACCAGTTGATCTGTTGGTCTGAGAGATGGTTTTGGCACAAAACGTTTCAGCGTCCTGTTTAACCTCTGTTAATTAATAAACCGTTCTCCAGGCGACTTTACTTACTTTAGATTATTTAATCTTGCCAAACACCAGGCACAGAGCCGTCCCTGTTGCCTTTGTTTTTTTTTTCAAAACACTGACGTGCACTTCGTCGCTACTCGTGCACGGTGTGTAAATAATTATACTAACCATGTACATATGAACCAATGCATTGTCAAATAAATCGCAGCACTAGATATTTCGAGGCGGATCTATTACGAATGACGTTGCGTTCCTTACAATAGCGTCTTGAACATTTTAGATAATTTCACACAAATTCTAACGATTTGCATTTGCTCATTAGTTAGCATTTATTTCAATATTTGAGACATGTTTTAATCTAACATGCTAATATTTAAAAGGTTTTGGTAAAGCTTGTAGATTAAACTAGCTTAAATTCAAGCTATATGACAAAAAAACATTTAATAAACTGAACCAACTGAAGATCTCGGCAGATTGCAAGTTAGAAATTCTAATTAGTTTATAATACAGCCACACATTTTAACACTTTAAAATTTTTTAAAACTATTTCTGCGTATGCCATCAGTTTGCATTGCTAGAGGTTTTGGCGTAATTTATTCCCTGGCTGAATGAACTGCGTACCTGAGCAGGGCTGATGCTAATCGGATCTTTCAGAACGATCCAGGTGACACTCTCGTACAAAGGTGGTGTGGTGAGAGAACCTTCATAAGTCCAGAAATTCAGAGTGAAGGGCAACAAGGACTTGGGGTGGAAGTTTGGAAATGTGGTCTGCTGACCCTGTGGGAAAATAAGACAAATTAGGAGTAAACAAAAAATAAAAATTTTTATTTATGAAACATAAAACAAAATAAATAAAATAAGGAATTAATGGAGAATCACCTTTGCTTTGATGGCATTGAATTTATCCAGAACCTTCTGCAGTTTTGGATTGGCAGGACCAATCTGAGATGAAAAGAGAAGGAAATGTTAAATGTGACAGATATGATTGTATAAATCTCAGGAGAATCATCTGAGATGTGGTTTTGACCTTCAGAAAAATGCCAACAACTGCCAGGCCATCAGATTTGTTCACAGCCTCTTCAAAACTTTCATACTTGGTGTTCCAGTGCACCAGATGGAGCTGAAATAAACAAAAAAACAAGCTGAAGAGATATATAAAAAAAATATGGTGAGAACTTGTTGAAGTTGGTGCCAGTTGTGGTGGTATGACTCATAGTGAAAGAAGATGAGGCAGATTAAAATCTACAGCTGTTATTTTTGAAGAAAAGTTCTCAGGTTTACTGTTACCATAGGTCAAAGTATGTACAGTAAAGAGTGGGTGTGATCAAAGTATCATTTGAAGAAAGTGGGAGTGGTTATTGTATCCATTAGAGAGAGTGGGAGTGGTTAGAGAATCCTCTGGAGAGAGTGGGAGTGGTCAGAGTATCTACAGTAGAAAATGGAAGTGGTCAGAATATCTACAGTAAATAGTGGGAGTGGTCAAAGTATCCTCTGGAGAGGGTGGGAGTGGTCAAATTACACAAAAGGAAGAGTGGGTGTGGTCAGAGTTTGTTGAATTGGACATTGTGTTACCTCACAGGGGAACTTGTGGCCATTGATTGTGTGCTCGGACCCTTCGAGGTCACCCACGCCCCAGTGGCAGTGGAACTGCTTCAGTCTGTAGGCGCCAGTGACAGGCCCACCGGTCAGATCTAAACACACACACACACACACACACTTCTACTCATTCCTGCAATTATAAAATCTTGTACAGGTCAAGAGCCTGACACTAAACATCAGAACTTGTAAAAGGTGATCAGGTACAGTGATCACACCTCCTGAGATTTTCTGTAAGGGTGAACCCAAAACAGATCAACACAGAAAAGTACGCCAGCATGGCTTCGACTTCCTCAAGAGACACAACACACTCTTTTCCCCTGCAGTGACACGCCTCCTATAAAGCATCAACTTCAGACACAACATCCAACCGTGTTTTATTTCCAACTCTCGACTGACACTCCACAAATGAGCGGTGTGGCTGCAATAAACACTGAGAACGTAAACGCCGAGAGCCACATGATGACCAGATTTGAGAACGCCTACTCGAGCCATAAGAATTTTAAATGTTTCAGAGGAGAATATAGAACTTTTTTCATCTGGAAGGAAATTCTTTTGCTAGAGACTGCTTCAGATAACAAGAATAATGAATATAAATGGAATATAATTGAAAAATAAAAGAAGGTGCTAAACAGTATGAAATAGTATCGAGTTACTGAAGAAGATTAGGAAAGAATGTGATCTATATCAAACATTTCATTTCATCTTCTCCCGCTTCTCCGTAATTCGGGTCGCGGGGGCAGCAGTCTAAGCAGATTCCCCAGACACTTCTCCGTGTCCAGGGATCGGGCTGTCAAGGCCCCCGCCTTCGACTGCTGCCCAATCCTCTCAGCACCGGTCCCTTACGGTCCCTCCTGCAGGTGGTGAGCCCACGGGAAGGCGGCCCCACGTCGCTACAACGTCACGGTCCTTGATTTATTTTTCTCTTAAGGGTCCCCTGGAGCATAGAGGGTTAAGGGCCTTGCTCAAGGGCCCAAGAGTGGCAGCTTGGCGATACCGGGGCTTGAACCCCTGACCTTCCGATCGGTAACCCAGCGCCTTAACCGCTGGAGCCACCACTCCCCCCACTATATCAAACATACAACACTTTTATGTTCTTTTTTGAAGAACCACCAACCTCCTGATTAGTAATCCAGAGTTTTAACCACCAAAATGTTTTCTTCTTCACAGATAAAGTTACTGAAATTAAAATGAATCTGATACTGATTTGTTGCACTATGACGTAAGCGAGCGACGGGTTCACTAACCTTTGCTGCCTGGCTGGTCCAGGTAGTTCACTTGGAATGAATGGCCATTGTTCAGGATGTCTTGAGACAAGACCGAGTCGTAGTGAAGCTTGAGTGGCTTGAGAGTCGAGTCGTAAAGGGCCTGGCTCGTGATGATATCAATGGGAGACTGTCTGTCTCCATCAGCGATAGGGAAGTGTTCCACCCATTTGTCAGGACCTGCACAAGGGACACAAAAAACGTTTATTTATTTAGATAGGTATGCGTTTAGAAGTAAACATGTTTGAAATGCATGTGCAATTTTATGTGCAATCGAGAATCTCATGGATGCAGAACAATATGCATTCCATTAGAATGCACTTTTATTGGGAGAGTTTTTTTTTTTTTTTTGCATGATCGCTTCACACAAACAAGTTGACCTGGGAATTTTTTTTTTTTAATGGCGAAGGAAATATACTGTTTTTCCGATGTGATGGAAAGACGATGAGATGTGAAATCATTATTCATATCGGTGAGGTTGGGGTTTATTTAATTTCAGGATTTAGGGAATAAATGTCTTTAGTTAATATAATAATAATAATAATAATAGATAGATAGATAGATAGATAGATAGATAGATAGATAGATAGATAGATAGATAGATAGATAGATAGATAGATAGATAGATAGATAGATAGATAGATAGATAGATAGATAGATATTTTTTAAAAGGGCATTAAATATATCGGGTCTTACCATCAGCAGGGCCGTATCCCCACCCGTGAGACATGCTTGCTTTGAGTTTTCTCTTGTAACAGTTGAGAAGTTGGACCTCTGGATGTTCCTCAGAGCCGAAATGCTGAGAGTCAGTGTGAGGAGCTGATGAGCCTCCAGCTTTTATATCAGTGTATGAAACCTGTTTGACACGTGAACATGCCCATCAGAGGGTTTGGCACACAGAAGGAGGAGGTTGGGTCAAACCGGCACGATCACTCAGTACACCGGAGTGATGCCTACTACGGATCATTTCACAGAGTCGACTTTTTTGAACAAACGATTCGGACAGAATATAATGTAGATTGCAGGTTCGAGTTAGACACATTTACATCACACAGTCATAATTCATCATCCATGCACCTGAACACACTGATACAACACTTCATCATAATTATACAACACCCCCTTGTACTTAAGAATCGATTCACCACTAAATGAACCGACTCATTTCACGAGTCCCGGTAGCCCCACGGTAGTCAGTGATGATGAACATCTGCAGAACTTCATGTGAACAGGGCACATCCTCACCAGAGACCTGCTGTCACTGTTTATGATGATGATGATGTCGTGTGGATTTGTATTGCTTTATCTCCAGAATGGATGATGTTCTCAGAGCTCGGTTCTATCCATCAAGGAAGGAGCAGAACTTCAGGAAACAAAAAAATCTACTCTTACTTTATAACGCAGAGAGACGCTGGTTTACAGCAAGAGGCTTTTATCTGTTTCTGTAGATCAGGAAAGTTTTTGAGATTAGAAGAATAAACCCAGAGGAGCTTCTCCTTCGCTCCGACTCACACAAACCGAACCTCCAAACCATTTCACAATTCAGTTCCACGCAAGTGTGTGTTGGGTGAGTTGGTTGATCATAATCCGAGCAGGAACTTTAAAATTCACCGGGAAAAAAAAAAGAATTCTAAATAATCAAATGATCAAACGAATTAGTTAATTGATTTTTTTAATTGGATGCTTTTATTTATTAAAGTCGGCTGGTTTGTGTGAAGCTCATTCAGGTGTTTTTCATATAGTTTTTATTTTTTAGAGAGTGAAAGAGAGAAAGAGATGAGAGAGGGATGAAAAAGGAGGAGAGAGGGACGAGGTGACTGAAAGGAAAAGTCCCTCGAGAGAAAACGAGCATAAATACACTTATACAGTATCATGATTTTAAATAAATGTAGTTATAAATATGTCATTGTAAAAATAAGTAATGCAATAGACAGGTACACTTTACTGATCAAAATAAGGAAAAGATGAAGGGGAATTATTGCATTATTATTATTATTATTATTATTATTATTATTATTATTATTATTATTATTATAATTATTATTATTACATGTATTCCTGTTTAAATGCTAATATAGGGAATTACATGCGCGTGTCACGTTGCGTGGACATGATCGCCTGTATCTGTTCCAACAATTTTTTATATTTTGCTGCAATCTAGTGGTTGAGGTCTGGAACAGCACCCACCAGGTTTTCTACATGAAAAATCTATTCACGCTTTCATTCATTTCCAAACATTGGCTGGATCAGTTTACACTGAGTTCCAATTTGGAGTAATTAGTTTACTAGTATGTTTTTGGGAGTTGGAATAAAACTGTAAAATCTCTGAAGAATCCCATGAAGAAGAGAGAGTTTAATTTGAGCTCAGTAAACCAACCTGTTGTACCACCGTGTCAGAAAAATAAAATGCATGAAGCACTTTTTAACTGCAGTGTGGTCCCTCAGTCAGTCAGTGTCTGACGTTTGCATCTTTACTGAGCTTCGAGGTGAACACATGCAGCTCACACAGTTTCACAGCTACCAGTTCACCAGTTCCAGCAAACTGCATAAAAGTGCAGGAGAAATGAAACACACGGAAAAATTGTAGGTTTTTTTATGACGACATTTAAATGCAGATAAATCTGTAGGATGTGGATGATCAGTTGCTTGAATGAGATCTTCTAAAGTTCTTGTTCTGCATTTTATTGACTTTTCTGTATATGATGCGACTTGTGCAGGAAATCAGCAGCAGGAAAGCGGCTCAGAGCTACACTTACCTCCTGAAGTGCGTTTTTCTTCTCGATGTCAGGAAGCAGAAAAGATGAACACAAAACTTCTATTATTATAATCATAAAAATAAATAAAAACAGTTTTGTTGAAATCACAGTTCATGGACTATTAACTTGCATCTAACCTGATTTTTTTATTTTTATTTTTCAAACCATCATAGAACTTATGAGTAAAGCATAAAGCATAAAATCTTCTGTCCTGAAGAAGTTCTGAGTCCAAATGTAATTTTTGGTTCTTACAGAAGAACGTACAGTACCAGTCAAAAGTTTTGACACACCACCAACAATCTTGATGAGTTTTTAGAGGTGTGGAATGTTTACTGGCTGATTTCCCTTCACTCTCCAGTCCAACGCATCCCAAACCATCTCACCTGGATTTAGATGATGTGATTATAAAGATCTGATGCAGCGCTCTATCACTCTTCTTCTTGAACAAAATACAGAACCTAGAGGTGTGTTCAGGGTTGTTCTTCTGATGGAAAACAAACAATGTTCTCACTAAATGCAAACCGGATGTAATGGCTGTATGTGGCTGCAGGATGCTGTGGTCGCCATGCTGGTTAAGTGTGTCCTCAATTTAGATTAAATTACCAACAGTGTCACCAAGAAAGTACCTCCAGATCATCACAACTCCTCCTCCATGCTTCACAGTGGGAACCACACATTCAGGAACCGTCCATTCACCCTCTGCACATCTAACAAAGACACGGCGATTAGAACCAAAAATCTTAAAACAGTTTTCCTCTGATCTAATCTCCATTCCTTGTGTTTCTTGGCCCAAGCAAGTCTCTTCTGCATGTTGTTTTTCCAAAGAAATGGTTTATTTGCTGCAATTTGACCATGAAGACCTGACTCACAATCTCCTCTGAACAGTGAATGTTGATTTATGTTTGCTAATCTGCATTTTTGTAACTCGGTGGTTTCTGAGGCTGGCAATGCTAAATAACTTTTCCTCTGCAGCAGAGGTAGCTCTTGGTCTGTCTTTCTTTCATGGGACGGTCCTCATGAGAGCCTTTAATCATATTGCTTCTTGGTTTTGGAGACTCTGCTTGACAATACATTTAAAGTTCTTGAGACGTTCCAGACTGACTGACCTTCATTTAATTAACTGAGTGTTTCACACCATAATATGGATTTGTGCAGTGATTGTAGTAGCACTAGTGGGGATATTGAAAGATTTTATTTTATAGAAAAAGTTCCAGAAGAAGAATGTTTCTTGGTCCTCTGTATTTATCAAGTCTCCAGCTCTCTCATTCCTTTCAGCATTTGATTGTCTGAAGCTGTATCATTAATACTCAGTTCAGGTTCAGGTTCCGCTCCGGGTTTTGTACATCACCGGACTGAACTCAGCGCCGGGACGCGTCTCAAACCGACACCTACTTCCGGGTTCTGAACACAAGATTCACAATCGGCCATTTTTTGTGCGTTTCTCTAAAAGGAGAGAAAATCCTTTGATTATTTACTTAATTAATTTAATTATTAAACCACAATACAATTAATTAAATAATTACAAAATGTCGGAAACACAGAAGTTTTCTTTTTACTAACAGTTTGGGAAAATAAGAAAGGAAATAACAGCTCAATAATGTCATACTGCAATGTGTGTGTGTGTGTGTGTGTGTGTGTGTGTGTGTGTGTGTGTGTGTGTGTGTGTGTGTTTGTGTGTGTTAAAAGGAGTATATAATATAATTATAGCTATAAATGTAAAAACAGTGTGGTACTATAAAGTGAGCAACCAATGAGAAAAATGACTTCAGATGAAAAACACACTTTTAAAATTATTATATTAATTAGTAATAAATTAGCAGTATGACTGTTAATCACCAGTGTTTTCTAAACATCAGTTTTCCAGACCTTTGCAAATCTTGAGCTAAATTCTGTATATAATTCCCATAATCTTTTCAGTGTTATGTTTGTTTCTTTCATACCTTATTTAACATACCGCTTCATTTAATAGAGTAAAAGAGTTTAAATACTGAACTTATTCTGATAAATAATTAACTATTCTGCATGCTTGTTTTAGCAAATGCACCGATAATTCATTATAAACGCAGAACACAGTCTGTTGTGTGTCATGTCCATGTAACTGCTGTATATCAGCGTATAGCACCAAAAATAAATACATTGCTGTGTCATTATGAGCTTTCGCTCCCTTTAAATGCAAGAAAAATAATATACGACCGCTAAGCGTGTGTAGAGATATAACTGAAATATTAACATTTGAAGGACGTAGCAGAGATCGTTGGTGATCCCACTGAGCAGATGTATGTAGAATAGCTGGTGTGAATTTTTTATCTGAAATCAGTACTATGGCGACGACGTTCTCTACCCTGACGTGAAAAGTCTGTACATCCCAGCACTTTGTGTACACGATGAGTCCGGTGTTGCAAGCAATGATTGTATAATAAAATAGAGAAAACAAAAGAATAGATTGCGAAATCATTTTACAAATTAATCTTTGGGAACCTCTGACGCTTAGTAGCGGTCACGTGAGCGACGCGGGACCATGTGACCGATTTCAGCCAATAGAAAAGCGTCTTTATTTCCATTAGAATTAAGATGAAGTTCACTAGAAGACTATTTGAGACGCACCCGAATTAGAGCGCTCTTGTGTGTGTGTGTGTGTGTGTGTGTGTGTGTGTGTGTGTGTGTGTAGAAAGCCGCTCTGCTCCCTGCGTCTCAATCAGCTCTCCTTCATCCAGTGCGCTCCTCTCTCTCTCTCTCTCTCTCTCTCTCTCTCTCTCTCTCTCTCTCTCTCTCTCTCTCTCTCTCTCTCTCTCTCTCTCTCTCTCTCTCTCTCTCTCTCTCTCTCTCTCTCTCTCTCTCTCTCTCTCTCTCTCTCTGAGATCCTCCATCCATCAGCACTGCCGAAACATGAATGGTGAATAATAAAGAAGAAAGCCAGGTAAGAAGAAACCTACCTGTTTTAATGCATTAATTGAGGTATATGAGAGTCTCATATGTGTGTGTGTGTGTGTGTGTGTGTGTGTGTGTGTGTGTGTGTGTGTGTGTGTGTGTGTGTGTGCGTGCGCGGGCGCCCCTGAAGCGCGTCGTGCGTTTTCCCGTGTGTTTACGCGTCTACAGGATTGCGGGGAGTCCGCAGTGTGTACTCGGTGCATGGTAAGAGTGTTTGGGGTGGATAATGATGATAATTCCCAGGCTTGGGAATGGGAATGGAATTGGGAATGGGAAGGATGTGATGTAAAGGAATGGCATGACGTGTTGAGCCATGGATCTGGGTATGTCAGTGGTTCCTAATTGCGCATTTCGGGATCGGGTTCTCTTTGGGAAGTGAGCCGAGGCTTTTGCGCAACAGTGCGATGCTCAGAGCGCAGAAAATGCGCCGAGATCCGCTTCAACACCCGAACAGTCCATTCCTCCAAACGGCTTTGTATTAATTTATATTAAAAATGAGGCCGCGATCTGATCAAATCCTTAAAGATTATACAATATTTTGTAATACAATTTAAATCTGACCAAATTGCAACACACACACGCGCACACACACGCACGCGCGCGTTCAGCCTCTTAAATAATGGCATCTCGGTTTCTTCAATCCGAATTGGTGTTAGTGCTGTGATTTATTATATACAGTTTATCATTCATATCTGTTTTTAATAGATATTTATGTATTTCATTATTCATCTGATCCTCAACCATCCTCTTTCTGTCGTCAGTCCTCTTGAAGTCCTCAGTGTTCTGAGGTTAAACACCACCAACCTCATATCATATAAAATAGCTTTCATCCCCAATCATTTTGTTTACTGTCTTGCATCTCTAAGATGATTATGTTGCCCTCTCCAGTTCCTTACTGCTTCCTTTCCCCACAACCTCTACCAAAGAAGCTTCCATCGGTTTTCCGTTCATTATCCTGGTCAGGATCAGGGTGGATCTGGAGTTTATTCTGGGAACACTGGGATTGAGACAGGAATACACCAGGGATGAGACACCTGTACGAGGCTAACCTATTCACACACCTATTTACTCATATATTTACAGATCTATTCACACCTAGAGGAAGTTAGAGTAGATAATCCACCCACTGGTTTGCTTCTGGGAGGTGGGAGGAAGCCCAAGAACCCGGAGAACGCTCACATAGAAATGGAGAACATGTGAAACTCCAAATGAGACCAGAGATCATGATTAAAATCACAACATTTACGATTGGTGCTTGTCTGCCCTCTCCATGGAACCTCATCATGACGTCTGTTTAAGACCCTCATCACCTCCACAAGGAGGAAACGCTGCCGTGGGACGATGTAGAATTGTAAAACGTAAAAAACCGGAGGACTTTTCAGGTAAACGGATGGCATCACATCTTTTATTATTAGGAACAGAATGGTGCTTTATTCTGATCTCAGTTTTTCTGTAATCAGACGGAAGGAAGCGTCTGATGATGCGATGGGTATCGATGCGTTTAACAGCAGCTGCAGTGGAAACGTAGTTTAATCTTCCAGGCTTCAGTCAGTCAGGAAGTCGTCTTATGGCTGAGTGCTGGTGCGTGATATGAGGAAAGGTGACAGGAGAGAAAGGGGGGGGGGGGAGAAGAGAAGAGAGAGAGAGAGAGAGAGAGAGAGAGAGAGAGAGAGAGAGAGAGAGAGAGAGAGAGAGAATAGAGAAAGAGAGGGAGAAAAGAGAGAGAGAGGGAGAGAGAGAGAGAGAGAGAGAGAGAGAGAGGGAGGGAGGAAAGAGAGAGAGAGAGAGAGAGAGAGAGAGAGAGAGAGAAAGGGAGAAAAGAGAGAGAGAGAGAGAGAGAGAGAGAGAGAGAGAGAGAGAGAGAGAGAGAGAGAGAGGGAGGAAGAGAGAGAGAGAGAGAGAGAGAGAGAGAGAGAGATTGTATAATTATGAGCATCATAAAAAAACTGGATTTATTCTTCTTGATGCTGTATGTTCTGTTATTGTGGCGTTTTATCACAAAATCATAACTTTTTTTGAGTTTTTTGACATTGTTTACATTGGCAGATTAAGTAGACTACAGAAACTGAAAAAGTAATGCAGACAAACAAACAGAGAGAGAGAAGGAGAAAAAAGCGAGACACAGAAAGAGACTGAGAAAAAAGCGAGACACAGAGTGAGACTGAGAAAAAAGCGAGACACAGAGTGAGACAGAGAAAAAAGCGAGACACGGAGAGACGGAGAAAAAAGCGAGACACAGGGAGAGGCTGAATTCTTTTAGTTTTTTTCTATAATAATAATAGCAGTGTGAGAATGTGAGAATTGTCGGATTTAAAGACGAGTCATTATAATAAGAAGCAGACACTGGGATGCAGAAACATCCTGACGCTTTGGACTCGTACACCATCAGCGTCGATACAATCCCTCGATCGATCAGAGTTTGGTCTCTTACCCTTTAAACAAAACGTTTTCTCCGCTCAAAAGCTTTGTTTTAACCCTGCAGAGCAAAACTGGCTTTTACAGCCATGTGTAGCACTTTAATAGTTTTCACTTTTATTCAAGGAACTCTTTAAAGAAGACTCTTGTTTGTCATATGTGCATCACTACAGGGAACATCTTCTTCACTGATTCCATGGGTAGAGGGTAAGAGGGGTGCCAATACATTGTACAGCGCAACAGACCAACAGATCATTTAACACCTATACAGTGATCTATAACGTACCCTGATGTTTTTATTTCAGAGTTCGGATTGGTGATGCTATAGAGTTGCCGGAGAGCTGCTTTATTTGGAACGAGGATAAAATAATCTCATTAGCAGTGTAAAGCTCAATTAAGACAATAATCAGATTAAAATAATGTGCTTCGGGGTGAGTGTCGTCCTGCGACCGTGACGTCCTTGCAACTTTTTATGAAAAGTGAAAAAAATTATTTGTTGAAACTATTTAGTCATGCAAATATGGACGGTCTATTATAGGAGGGTGGATGAATGGCGGATGATGAATCTAGCTCATGTGTGTGTGTGTGTGTGTGTGTGTGTGTGTGTGTGTGTGTGTGTGTGACAGCATAATGCGTCAACCTGATTGCCATAATGCTGTATGACTTCCAATTTGATCAGCTCCGTTCGTGTGATTCAGCCGAGCCGACACACTTTCAGAGTAAATTATGATCACATGACACATGGAGGCTTCCCTTTATGGAGTGTTATGACCTCATCAAAGTGCATTAAACGCTCCATAATGGACTAATGAACAGAACTGAACTCGCATGGACAACCAGGATCGATTTCCGCCAAAGCGTGCTCATGGGAACGTCTGGAAGACCAAACGTTCTTATCATGTCCTGCGATGTTGTAGAAAAAAAACATTCTCGTTCTAGCATGTTCTTCAGATGTTCCAAAAACTGTTTCTTTTTTTGAAGATCACATTTCCCCCAAATGAGAGACATTGGATAGACTGCTTTTCCAAAGTACATTATCATAAATAATAACTGCATCATTAATTACTTCTGGATACGAATAATGTAATACGTTAACAACGCCATCGTTTCTAAGCACAAATTGTTTGTTCATTTCTTTCATGGCAGATGCTTTATATTTTGTGTATAAAAGTGTTTGTGGAGATCAGCTTGGATAGCTGCTATAGCGCAAGTGAAAACAGGACCTAATGGTATTACTTATGATTGGGGTGTAAAGTCCACTTGTTCGTATCGACCCATTTTAGTACAGGACTTTCAGTACGGTACACGTGTACTGAATGCAATTCTTGTTTTACGTATGGAACATAGTAACAATGTACGTTTTCCTCATATTTAGTGGCGTACCGCAAGTTTGTTTAGTCTCCGCCTCGCACTTTGATCGCAGTGTAACGAAAACACGATTTCTACTGCGCATGTCGAATTTTAAATAAAATCTCTCACTTCCTGTCATTTGGATTCTTATGTGATTATGGATTCAATCGAATTCATAAAAAAAAAATTATCAATTTAATTTGTGCATATTTAATCAATTACTCAGTTTAATTAATATTATAATAAAAGTTTAATGCATTAATTGGACTGCTATTTCTATTCTATTTTTTATTTAAACCAAGCAGGCATTTTATTTTAAATTGATTTTAAAAATCGTTAATAAAAAAACAAGTAATTCTTTTTTCATTTCTTCCCCCAAATCTACCGAAATGTAACCAAACCGTAGCAGAGGTACGTCTCGAACCGTGAATTTTGTGCACCTTAAACCCCTACTTATGACCCTGACATGATTTATTCCATACTCACATCCCTGCTGCCAAATTCTATGAAAAGCACATTGTTCAATTCCCAGACCACTTTGGATTCTTTCAGTCCAGAGCATCTTTCCGCACCTTCCTCCACTTCGCTAATAATAGCGTTAATATTTATTGCAGCTGCAGCTGGAGGAGGAGGAGGTAGAGGTGGGGGGGTGTTCATGCTAATGAAGGTTTCTGTTCTGTGTTCTGTCTGTGTCTTGGCGAGTTTTTGCACTCTGAACAGGTGGTATTTATGCTCCACAAGGTGGGAGGATGATTCACAGAAAAAAAGAGAGACGCTGCTCTCGGTATAGCAGGGCCATTGCGTCACAGAGCGAGCCGTGAATCACACAAGTGCTCTGTGTGTCAGGACTGACTGTACACGGAGATGAAGAACGAGACGGACTGTTACCGTCAACTAGTTCTTTCTTTACGCATTTATGGCCGGATCACGCAGGATTTGACGACGGCTTTCGAGAGAATATACAGAATCACTCGCTAGTTCCTGTCTCCGAGGCTCCGCCTACTCCTCTGGCTTTGGAATCTTCAAGGTTATGATTTTATCCAGTGAAAAAACAAACATGATTCCAACAAAATACGCCGCATCTGTATGGGATTTAGGGGGATATAGTGCTAGCTTCTATAGTGGAAGATTTTGATCGTGCAAATTGTTGTTGAAAGCAGAGGAAGTTCTGCACTCGGTTGTTGACGTTCACATGTTCAGTAGAAGAAGGCAGATCTTGGATAGGATTATCAAAGAAATTAATTGCAGTCTCTAGAGAAGGAATAAAGTCTAGTTTGTGAGACATCAAAACTGGGATCCTAAAAACAGGGTTCATGGAGGCCAAATTTGAGACTTTTTTCATTTAAAGTTTTCAGATCCAGTAAATAACGCATAACTTTGGCTTGTTCTCCAGTTGAAGTTTATATGATGGGCAGATACAGAGAACACTACATGTACTTTATGGCCAAATCTCACATCTGATTAAAGAGGCTTAGCATAACGACAGCTTCTTGGTTTTAGAATAATTCGATGTTTTGATGAAAAAAGGCAGATGAATGGACCAAAGGATCTTCCTGAGCTATCTACCTAACCTGGGAGAACATCTCTCTGTGTTCTTATAGAAGGTGTAGCTTATCGAGTTCATTGAAAACAGTTGCTGCAGGACAATTGATCCACCAAAATGCATTTCAGCATGTCCATGATAAATGACAAAAAAATCTTTAAGGAATTTTAGATGTACATTTAAAGATGGCGGTTGTGACACTGTGCATTAATTATACTGCATTATCATATTATAGAAGCTTCACTATACGGACGAAAGTTTGTGGCCACCTAACAATATGATTCGTTTTTTTTAACATCCCATTCCATATTTAGTCTCCTTTTGTTACCTCCACTCTTCTTCGTAAAGTCAGGTAGTGATGTAGGTAAAAAGGTGAGGAGACCTGGGGTGCAGTCAGCGTTCACATTCATCCCATAGGTGTTTAATAGCGATGGAGATCTACAGCAGGAGATCTTCCACACCCTTCCAAACCATGGAAAGCAGATCTTTATTGAGCAGGATTTGTGCACAGGACATTGTCATGGTGGAACAGGTTTGGGTCTCCTAATTCAGGTGAAGAGAAAATTTCATGCCGTGTCTACAGTTGTCCTGTACAATTGTGAGCTTTAACTTTGTGCTATGAGTTTGTAGAGGAGAAACATCTCCCTGGAGAAGTGGGGGTGTCCCAATACTTTTGCCCATATAATGTGTAAATAATTTTTAGTGCAATATTTTAAAGACATTGTCTCTTTAAGCAGCAGGTAAATTGATAAAATTCCGGATTCGATTCAAACAGGTGAAGGTCACAGCAAGGTCAAATCCCCGAAACTAGTTTACTGTTTCTTCAGTATAACTTTTTGACTCTACAGCACTGTTGTGTGTGTGTGTGTGTGTGTGTGTGTGTGTGCGTGTGTGTGTGTGTGTGTGTGTGTGTGTGTGTGAATATGCAAAAATGAGCATGACTCGCATTAGGATCAGATGTCGAGCGCAAGAATCGCTATTAAAATAAAGACAGGATGATTACAAACAAGTTGGAATTTGCAAAATGACACTGGAGTGAAATTCACACCGAGATAATCGTCCTGCTTATCAACAGTGAGCACCTCCACCTGAGAGGCATCTGATCCTCTCCTGGACCCCCCCAAGAGCCTCTCTGATTCTCCAAACCCTCTCTGATCCACCAGCAGGTCATATGTAGGTCAGTGTTTTGGATGGAATCTGCAGCTCTGTACACCGTTAAACGCACAACATCTCCTGAGGATCCTGCTGACTAAAGTTTTGCACCCAGTGTTGAAACGCTGACGTCAGCGCTGTTGTCTCGTATCAGATCTCGCCAGCTGTTTGGTTCACGCCTCCTTCAAGACTGTAAATGAAGGAGTGTGAAGACGGTGCAAAGCTTGAAAGTGTTTCATTCTCACCGTTTGCACAATGCCTGTGAAATATCACTGTGATGCAAACAGCATTGTCCTGAACATCATCACGTTAATGATCTCACGACTGCATGACACGTTTGTTAATTCGTTTATAATAAGTCTTGGGCCGGGATTGTCCGACCTTTATTGTCCTGTATAAGGTCAAGGACATCCTGCTTTACTTCGTCATCAGTGCTAAAATGTGGAACTCTGAAGATCTCGTCGATTATCCAGGATCAAGCACTGAATGTTCACAGCTGAGGGCTGGAAATCATCTTCGAAACGTTTACACCATTCACATGTCTTACTTTGGCTGAGCGTCTCCTCACCGCACAAGTCTTCTGTAGATATGCGCAGGTTTTACGTCTTCGTTCACACGTTCACGCTGTTCCATGCATGCACTAACACTGTCGTCTGCCATCTTGATTAATGGTCTTTGGACCGGCCCGTGACATGTGCGCTTTCTATCAGTAATAGGACACTATACTGTGTGTAGTATCGCCATGCTTACATCCGTTTTTATATCTGTAACATTAAGAATCCCGGTTTGACTTGAACACGCCTTGTACTTTCAAAGTATACTTCAAACAGGAAGAGAAAACCAGTCCAGATGTTTGACCTTGCTGTGACCTTGATCCTGTTTGAATCAAATCCAAATCCAATCCAATAATGGTTACAATCATTATTTGATCCAAATCCTGTGGCTTTTTTTTTTTTCTACTTCTTTCAAATCACAGTTATTAGAATCACAGACAGACAGAAAGACAGATGGAGGGACAGGAGGTGGGACAGGCAGAGAAAAAAAGAGGTGTAAAAAATAAAGGCTGGTGAGCATTTATAGCTGCTATAACAAATGAAAACACTACCTGACTTGTTTTGTGGATGTTTCACAAAATTCATTGTAACTATAAACAGATTAAAAGATACAACTTTGGTTCATAAAAAAATACTGTTGGGTCCTGTTTTTATTTGTTATAGCAGCTATAAACGCTCGTTCCCTCAGCAGCATTTCATTTTATGCCTCTTTATTAATATAGGATTTATATGGAAGTATCGATGCAACCAGAGGATGAATTGATTTGGATTTGTGTGATTGTTGGAAATCGCTGTGGCTCAAGACGAGTAAAATGACCACATGGGGTGGATTTATAATTTTTTTATGTATTAGACACAGAGTGATGCGTATGGGATTACTTTCTGTGCAAAACTATAACGTGCATTTTGTTATGGCGTGTGATGGGATTAAAGATCATTTATCACCATCGTGCGTGGTTACGAAGCTCGTTCACACGGAACATTCCATCATGGAGCTGGCGGTTATTATATCTCAAAAAAAGGTAAAGTGATAAATAAATATATAAATGATATATATACATAACCAGCTGTTTGTGTGTGTTTGTGTGTGCTGGAATTGGAACACTGCCTCTCCATAAGCATGCAAAAAATCACTGTTGATCAGCACCGTTGCCTGGAAACAAGCCTGTTATGGAGCGCACATCCGGCACCTTTCTGCTCGGCGCGCCGTATGTGGGCTTCGCTATCCAGCAGGTGTGCTTCTGTAATGATTTTCTTTTTTAAAGGCAAGGTCTCATTATTTTTGTGGACACTGTCGGTAATGAAAGCGCTACCCTAAAGCCGGATTGATTTGTCTGACTCGTGCTGTGGGTTCCGTCCTTTAAAATCAATGCCATAACATGGGGCGACCTGTGTTTTATTTTATTTATTTATTTATTTTTCCTGGAGAAACACATTTTAGCGCTAACGTTTCAATTCAATCCTTTCACACGTTTAACTCCATTAGCACATTCAGTACAAACCTATTGACATGTACTAGCCTCGTACAGGTATGTTCATGCTAGCTTGAGCCCGGGTGTTTTGTGTGCTGTATTGTGACTAATTAGAGGCTTAATTTATCATGTAGCTTTGAATGTATTTTAAGAAAACAGTTGCTGAGAAATAAGTTTGCCACAATAATAGGTGTTGGCCATTTAGTTTTTTTTTTAATGGCAGGTTTAGCATGAGTGTAATATGAAGAAATCCAATGGATTACCATCTCATGAATACTTGCTAATAAGACAGATTTCATTAAGGTGGTGTACCTCAGGGATCGATGCTAGCACCCGAGGAGGTCTTTGACTTAGACAATTTAATATTAGTATGATTTAAGAATTGCATTATGGGATATATATATATATATATATTAGGGCTGTTCAGACTTTGTTTGAATTTTTATAGTTTATTTCGCAAATTTGTCCCAATTTTATGAGTCAGCATCATGAATTAGCATAATTTCTCGTCACACTGCCTACCAATTCAGTTTCATTTAAATATTTATTCCTGCTTCATGACCTCAAGGTAATAAGGGCTTGTTGTTGTTTTTCTTATGTTTGACCTTCGTTCCTCAGGTGCTTCTATCGGTCCCCCAGGAGGATAACGAATCTGTGTACTATTTTATTAATTCCAGCATCAATGCTAATTCGCCCCTCCGATCTTTATTGACATAAAAGCGGCGAAGTTCATGCACATATTAACATTCTGCAGATTTTTCTCCCAACACGACGTCCCCAGAGCTTTATTTGCTCTTGTACAGAGACGCCGGATTTTATTTTTTTTGAGTAATTAAACTCGAGAGTCAGAAGCTGTTCTTTGGGGTATTAAACAGGCTGCCTGTGTTCCTGTCTGTTCATCTCTGGACAGTCACGTTCGGCGTGGGATTTACGGTATCATGAAACGAATCAAGCTTTTCATAAAACACACATAGTAGTAGAGCACTCTGAATCAGAAAACTTTTCTACTTTCTTACTTATATATTAGGTCGGAATCACTGAAGCGTATCCGGAACATAGGAGGTGGTATCAAAAAGTTTAATGACTTGCTCTGTTTACAAAAAAGTACTTTATTTATCTATCTTTCTACATTATTACCTTCAAAAAAGTCCCTTAGCGCAGCAACACAGTGCTCCCAGCGTTCTTCTGGAAAGTGTCCTGGAAGTCTTTTTTACGAATCGAGTCAAGCAGCTTCTGTGATTTGCGCTGGATCGGCACAACGGTGTCAAAACGGCGACCTTTGAGCTGGATCTTCATCTTTGGGAAGAGGGCGAAGTCTGCAAGAGCTCAATCTAATAATTAGGGTGGGTGCAGAAGTGACATCACGTGTAAAGAGAACTCAGTCACAAAGTGCGCACGTGGTCAGAATGTAGTGTGGTGATGTACACAGGATTATTCCTTTTGGCACACTGACTTATAAAGGTTGGTGCTACCTGTGACTGTGCGTGCAGCCTTGTGCTGCCATCTGCTGGTGTGTTACAAGACTAGTCTTGAAACCTTTTGATACCACCTCGTATATATTTTTATGAAAAGCTACGTTCTATACTTTAGACACACGTTTTTCTATAGATGTTAACATTACAAACATGCTAGCAGTGTTATCAGCGTAGAGTGTTTAGCGGGGCAAATGCCAGGGGAAGGGGTTCAGTGTAGTGGGCTCCATGTGTGTTTAAGGGGGGGGAAGAACTGAAAATAAAATGAATGGATAGTCAGAGGGATAGAGAGAGAGAGAGAGAGAGAGAGAGAGAGAGAGAGAGATGAAGAAATAAGCACATGACCATTAGAAGATACAGCAGGGCACACGGTGAAAAAGTGAACAAGCCTAGCGGGAGGTCTTACGTTGTTGAGAGACATAAGAGGAAGAAGGCATTCTCTCTCTCTCTCTCTCTCTCTCGCTCTTTCTCTCTCTCTCTCTCTCTTACTCTTTCTCCAATGCCTGTGGCTGCCTAGAAACGTGGAGGATGATCAGTGGCTCCTTTTGTTTGCAAATCAGCTTTGGCTGAACAGCAGTACGAAACGAGGCAAAGTGTTCGCCTGAGGTGGGATTCCAGCAGCAGGAGAGAATAAACTCTATCAATTTCTCTCATTTTCTCTCTTTTTCTTCCTCCTATTCTCTCTCTCTCTCACTCACTCTCTCTTTATTCCCTCCGTCTGTTCAAGGTTCATCCAAGAAAGCAGGTCATTTGACACCAGGCCGATGAACTGCCTGCCTTGTGGGAGAAAGTCTGCTCTTAAGGAAGCTTATAAAGACTTCTTTAGACATTTACGGATGTCTTTCTTTCAAGTTTGTTTGTATTAAAAAAATTATAATAATCGCACATGTGCTCCTTTGACTAAAACAATAAATAACATCACAGGTTTCTGTAGCCTGTAGGGTTCATTTATTCATTAACGAATAATGAATAATGTGCTGAAGAAGGTCTTGTAATGGATTTGAGCTTTTAAAGATATGTAATGAGCCTCATCTGTGGTGTGCGATCATAGATACGTAAAGATGTAAAGAAGTTAAAGAAAGACGTAAAGAAGTTCGTTTACGGCTGAAACTCAACTAATTGGTTCTAAATATTGCTGGAATTAAAATCAGTTGAAGAAATGATTAAAACATTTCTCTATACGGACCAGTTTTAGCGTCAGGAACTCCTAGTCTATATAGAAATTATTATTATTATTATTATTATTATTATTACTACAAGCTAATACATTTATTATAACCAGTAACAATATACATAAATATAACTAATATTTTCCATCACATATTTTCATAGCTAGATATATTACAAATTAACTGTAGAATTTAGCACTAAACTCACATTGTGTTCCTTTTGTATTTCTTTAACAAATGAATGATGGTTCACATTTATAATTTAGTTTTCTTCATAATTAAAGTTAGACGGGCTTAAGAAGGTTTTATTATTTCTGCAGTTGTATCCGGTTGATCTCGGGGCCTTTTGTGTTCACAAAACGAAGATAAAAAGACGCTAAGTGCTTCAGGGAGAGACTTTAGTTCTAATACACTATTCTCCTGACTAGAAATGTTGTTCCGACAAGAACACAAAGACGTGATGATGTGATAATCACTTAATAATCAGAAACTGTCAAATCAACAGCTTGCGTTTTAGATTTTTCCTGGTTGTGGAATTCAATGCTAGCTAGCGTCTTCTGTTTCCAGATCAGATTCATATTCATAAGAAAATAAGGTACAAGAATTTGCAGTAAATCAGTCAGCCTCTTCTAATACAAACAAAATGGAACTGTGTGGAAGTATTTCGGATTGAATTCCTCCTTCTATTGTGTTATGAATGCATTCTAGAGCTGGAAATTAGCACCACAGAAACACACCCCGCTAGCAAGTTAATGCTAGCAAGTAGATTAGCAAAAGACCTGTGTACATTAAAGCCTCAATGTTTTACTAGATTGAGATTGAGACTTTTCTACGCTGTGTTTCAAGCCGAACGCTAGCAGGATTGAAAATGCTGTTTATGCTAATTAGCACTGAAGTGGAAACAAGAGCCTTGTTGAATTTAAACGTTTGGTTATTTACAGGAAACAGGAAACGGTTGACCTCGAGTGAAGTTCTCCAGTGAAGGTTGATGATGGGCCTTTTGTAGGGATTTTTTTTGTCCGTTATTTGTCCCAAACGTTATTAAAACGATTTTAAAGAGAAAACGTAAAAAAGTCATATCGTTAGAGGTGTCGGATATTTTTGAGCTAAAGTTTTCTTGCAAATGTTGTAGATATGGTTGCTAGAAACGTTATTATCCATTATTTAAAATCAGCCACGGGGTTAACAGGGCCATTGACACGAAGGTCAAGTGGTATTACTCTCAACCGCTTTTCTCAGTAAACTGAATAATATTTTTTATTCAGAAATTTGTAAAGAAAAACATTGCAAACGCTAGTGAGCCTGTATTAAAGCGCTACAAGAAATCTCAAGACCTTCAACACATTTCTACTCTACAGAATTAGTTGTGAACTTAGCATGGCGCAGGAAAATCATGGAGCAGTTCTCACTCGTCCATGTGGTGTTAAAATCAGCTTGTTGTCATCGCTGGGAGGAAAAGAAGAACTATGTGATATCTCAGAGTCGTTCTTAGGCCATGTGCAAACTTAGTTTAAAAATACATATTTTTCTTTTAATTTTGGCCTTCCGTCCACACCAAGATGGCGTTTTCTGTCAACTAAAATGTAGCTTATTGAAAAACGCTCTCCAAACAGGATAAAGTTGAAAACACTGTTTTCGCATCGCAGTGTGGACTTTGTGTAAAACTGGGTAACTGAGGACGCGGGGCGGTTTAAGACGAAACGTCGTTTTAAAATGTAACCGGATTAGTGTAAACGTAGCTGTCGTTACACTAGTGTACCTTTGATACACTGCTAATGCTTGATCAAAAATGGTGCTAAGGTTCTGGGGGTGGTTGACGCTAGATCTTTGTATGATTTGGTCATTAAATGGAAATTTATTAGGAAGGTTTCAAGGTCAGTAGTACTGTGCGTCAGTAGCTTCCGAAACTAGCGTTCTGTTCATCTGTTTTATAGGAAATAAGGAGTGTGTGATCGGTCAAGACATTACACACTGTCGAGCCGGAGCTTTGTGCTCGTTAATTACAAGATTATTGATGATGTGAAAGCACTCATAATGTCCAGTGGCATCTTTAGAGGTTCCTCAGATGATAGTGATGAAATCACCTGTCTGAGTAGCACATAAACACAGTTTTATTTTTAATAAAGTTGTATTTATTTGAAACATTCTGGTTCTTCTCAGTGTGTCTCTGTGACACAAAACATCTAATGTACCTCCAAATCCAAAGGATGAAGCAATATTACAAATAATAGTAATATTGTAGATGTAATAAATTATTACAGGAGGATCATCAGGCAGTTCAGATTGTTGTGTAGGTTATTTATACCCATAGTGGTGGTTTGATTCAGGCCTTCCTGCCCCAGTAACTGCTTCTGCCAAAGAAAAAAAATATTTTCCCCCTACAGTGTTAATGTCGCATGATTTGCTATTCATTGCCTTTTAAAAGTTTGAAACCCCCGCGTGTGTGTCACTGCTGTGAAATTTAAGATATTCGAAGCACAGTGGTGTTCATTGTTCATCATTGTAATGTCACATGTGGATTGTTTACTGCTCCGGGAGTCTACTGAAGTACTGAGATTAACCAAATGCTTTACACCATGCAAATTCATTTTCTTCTAATTTCACTATAGGGGTAAAAAAAGATTTTGATAAGGCGAAAGTTCAATATGTAACGGCTCGGGGTAAAGCGGAGAACATTATAATGGTGTAAAGCCTCACACCAAGCCTTGAATTAACACCTTGTACAGTACCATGGTCAGTTCCCAGCCTTAAGGAGTTCCAGCTGTTATTGATGTTTAAGAATCAAAACTGACTGAATTGGATCAAAAAAACGCTTAATTTTCATGACGCATTTTATAGACGACTCGTTCCAGCTAAAATTTTGCCCACACACTCACACACTGAGATAAAGAAGTGGCATAAAATTCAAATTATATACATGAGTTTTATTAAACATCAGTGTCTTTAATAGTAATGAAGCTTTTGGAGTTGACTCCTGCTGCTGTTTTTATTCATTCTGTGTCTCGTTTGAACGTTTTCTTCTCTAGTTTTTCTCCAAATACATCATCCTCCTCGACCCATTCAGCGAACGCACTGCAGTGCTGAGAAAGACATGAAACCAAAGGAGATCGCAAATATGTTTGTGCGAGAATGCAAACAAAATGCGAATGTAAAAGCATTTAAATATTAAATTTCCTTCTAACTGGTTCCTGAACCAAATTAACAAAACAAATAAATCTGCTATTTTACGATACGATTCACAAGACAATGTTTCTGTATTTAACAGGTGTATTTGCTAAGACATGATAAGATATGATTTAAAAAAAAATATCCAACAATAATACAATAAAAGAAAAAAGAAGTAAATGTGCTTTTTACTTGTCACACGTTCTTTACAGCACACTGAAATTCTTGATTTGCATACTGTATCTAACCAATGTTGGGAATTTAGGGTCAGAGCACAAGGTCAGACATGATACAGCACCCCTGGGGCAAATAGGGTTAAGGGCCTTGCTCAGGGGCCCCAAGGGTGGCAGCTTGATGATACTGGGGCTTAAAACTCCAACCTTCTGTTCAGTAACCCAGAACCTTAAGCACTGAGCTTCCACATCCCCAGTTCATCAGTTCTCTGATCGATATGTCTCCATCTTGTGCCATGTTTTGCGGTATTTCGATGGAACTTGGACGGATTCCTGAGTAAAACCACATTACACACACTTTAAAGTGTTTATTTAATTAGCAGGTGCTTTTACTCGGAAACTTTGCGATGATAAGCAGCCAGCTGAATATGTCAGAATGGCGAGTCGAACTGAATTCCCAGAGCTGCTGTTTCAGTCCTTGTGAATGCTTTGGACTGGGAAAAAAAAACTCAGCTTTTCTACTTGTATTGGAATTTTTTCCTTGATAAAAAGTGATCCGTGTAGATCCGAGCAGACTTTAGGGAAGTGCTGGGATTAGCCGAGACAAGACGAGGTTCGAATCAGGATTAAGGCTCCGTCTGGCGAGGCATCAGATTGCAGATCTGATCCGGTTCTCTCGGAATAAACGCAACTCTGGGGTACTCGGCTGCGGCGGCGCTTTAGCGGCGTGTGATATAAAAGGCAGCATGGCCTTTGTGCTCTACAAGCTTAAAGGTCACACAGAATTAAATCTCTGCCTTTGTGGACAGACACACACACGCACACACCTGCACTGTATATGTATGTATGCATGTATATCTATATATATAAAGCTGAAATACCACTGACTGACTCACTCACTCATCACGAAATCTCAAAAACCACTGAACGGATTGCAATGAAATTTGGAACATACCTTCCTCTTGGGTCTTAGGTGCTCACTAAGAAAGGGTTTTGAAAAATTCGCCCTGGATCGCGGCTAACTCACGAAAAACGCGATTTCTCACGCATTGTAAACTCTTCGAATTAACAGTACGGATCCTCATGAAACTTACTACATTGTTTCTTATTAGATGTTAGATGCACAATAAAAATGATTTTCAAAGTAGTTTGCCCTGTATCGCTACTACAAAGGGGTAGTACGTTATTTGTTGACGTTACGTTCTGATCTCTGATCATCCAGTCCTGCTCAGTGCTTTACTGCTTATTGCCATATTGCTTAGCGTTCTGCCTTCCGTAGCGAAGCACGGGCACTTTCAGCTAGTATGTATATATATATATATATATATATATATCACACACACACACACACACACACACACACACACACACACACACATCCACTCTCAGATTTAGAGATTGTGTGTTTAGATGTGATGAAGCTCCTTTTTTATCCACACACATGATCATGAGCTGCAAAAAATAGATTAAATTAAAACAATGATGTAATAGTTTATCCTCCGTGACAGACGCATAATCGGTGCTAATCCTCGACAGGCCGTGATCGCTCGTTTTGGGAAAATGCACAAGAGCCTGTGAAATACACAAATGTTGCTGAACATGTAAAAAAAAAAAAATGTTGCATTCAGCAGACAAAGAAAGCAGGCGGGATAAATCCAGTTTCACACAAATTCTAAATTTTGATTGGTCGGAAGGTATCAAGGTGCCTTCAATAACCATCATGGGTCCATGCTAATGCGCTCGCAACGTGTGTGTCTTTACAGCATGAAACTTTCTGCAACCTTCTGTAGTTTAATATTATGCAGTATAATAATTTATGTTAAAAAAATTTGTGTGTGTGTGTGTGTGTGTTTGTGTGTGTGTGTGTGTGTGTGTGTGTGTGTGTGCGTGCGTGTGTGTGCCAAGAAGAAAATTGTGCCGGTCGCTGCTTTAAATTACATTACACTCATTCCTCTGTGGTCGTCATGGCAACGTGATGTCAGCGATGAGCAGAGAAAATCTCAGCCATTTATACAACACGAGAGGCCACACTGAGGGTGATCCAGAGCCGTGTGTGTGTGTGTGTGTGTGTGTGTGTGTGTGTGTGTGTGTGTGTGAGGGCGTTCTGAGAGACTGGCATCAAAAAGGTGCCAGTCTGCCCGCCCACTCTATGCCATCTCTCAGCGGTAGGGCAGTGTGTGTGTATATATATACAGCATATATACGTATCTCTGTGTGTGTGTGTGTGTGTGTGTGTGTGTGTGTGTGTGTGTGTGTGTTTTCTAGTCTTACTCATCCAAAACTGCTGGAGATAAAAGCTCATTCAGAGACGATTCTCAATATTGCACAAGTGTTCACACGATCCGTTGCTTCTTCCTCACACACACACACACACACACACACACACACACACACACACACACACACACACACACACACACACACACACAATATTTTTGGACTTGTAATTCTAACATTAAGAGATGTGAGGTACCTAAATATTGTCCAGAAGTCCTGAGACAACCAGTAGCTTAAAGAATTTACCCAGAATCCACCCATAAAATGTAAAACCATGTTCTGAACTGGTTCATCTTAACCAGTGTCTGATGCTAGCTAAGCTCTGGAATGTGGGCGGGGCTAAAAAATAAGCAAACCGCACTGATTGGTCAGATGTTTCATAATCGTTCTGATGAACTCTTTTATAAAGTGCTGTTAATCACCGATATTTTGATATTTCTATAAGAAAAAAAAGTTTTATGGAAATAAATTTGTACGCTATTTTTCAGTCCAACAGCAATCACTATATTAGAATTTTTTTCTTTCTGGTTTTCTTCTAAATTCGTCTGAAGAAATTTGTATAGTAAAAAAAGAGATTGATAACCAAAGGAAAAAAAAAATACATGTGATGTTTCTGCTGGAACAATTTTCATTTATAATGGAAACGAACATACACGTGAAGTGGGCGGAGCTAGAATCGAACCTCTGAGTTATAAATACGCGACTCTTTAATAGACACCTTTCTCCGATGTGTAAATATCCTTCCTTCTAGTGTTGAATAGAAAACGTTACAGATGCAGCTTAGGCAAAAACAAATTGACATTTCTGATGTTGCTTCTGTTCAACATCTGTAAATCATCATCACACATTTAAACAGCAAATGCTACAGATGAATTTTTTTGTATAAATTAACATCCTATTTGTTTAAATTCATTGCACAGTACAAAACATTTAACACATATACCTGTACGCTTCTATAGAGTTCCATTACAGATAAAAGTATTGGCACCCGCAGCTGTTTAGCTATTTAACTAAAGGAATCGTTTTTACGCATTTTACAGGTTAAAGGAAACTGTCCAAACCTTCTTTCTGATCTGATTAAAAAGAGAAGAAAGAAAGAAAGAAAGAAAGAAAGAAAGAAAGAAAGAAAGAAAGAAAGAAAGAAAGAAAGAAAGAAAGAAAGAAAGAAAGAAAGAAAGAAAGAAAGAAAGAAAGAAAGATGTGCATTTTCTCGTAGCAGCTCTTTGGATCTCCCCAGGGCGAGCCCCATTTCTCCCCTTGTCATGACTCAGGCATCTGGCTGAGGGGCTTATTGATGCTTCCCTCAGGAGAGCTGATTGGTGATCAGGGCCTATACCACACTCTCTCTCTCTCTCTCTCTCTCTCTCTCTCTCACACACACACACACACTCGTTTATCTCAAAAGCACCATTGCTTCTGTTTCACACGCATGATTTCTCTGGAATAGTGTGAAATATTCACGTGGGAAGTCTCGTGTGAAATATTTATACATGCAAATTTCTACCCATGCTGAATTTGGATTTGCGTAAATCAGAGGTGGGAAGTAATAAAGTACAAATACTTTATTATCGTACTAAAGTAGATTTTTCGGGTATCAGTACTTCACGATTTTTTTTGTACAACAACACAAATATTGGAACTTTTAGAGAAATATCGATTTCTTACATTTTGGAAACAGACTCGTTATTTTATGTTTTAATATATTTGGAGACATCATCAATATTTTATCTTCTCACTGCGCTGTTTTCAGCACATCGACCACTTTCCTGTCATTGTGCGGTTTTTCAATCCACTAGTGGATCATTTCCTCTCTCACACACAGACGTAGACTAGTTTCTGAAGCTCACAGTGAGCAGGCAGGATTCAGTAAGAAATCTGGGGTTAACGTGGATGAGACAGAGGGAGTCAGTGATGGAAACATGACTGAGAACAGAGACATTCCTGATCATCATCATCATCATCATCATCATCATCATCATCATCATCATCATCATCATCTTTCTCTGCTTGTGTTCTATATGGTGGATCTTCTGCCTGGATACATTCATTAGTATTAATAAATTATGATGTGTGGTTCAGTTACAGCGTGACACTAAAACAGGTAGTAATAATGACTTTTTAATGAAGTACATGTCAGAACCTAAACTTCTTTACTTTAACCTTAAGTGAAAAATTGCAGTCAGAACTTCAACTGAGTGAAGGGTTTGTAGACTTTTGCAACCTCTGACGAAAAAAAAAAAAAAAGAGGAAAGTAGTAGGGAGGAAATGTGCAGAAGATGAAGGTGTGTTTGCGGCTCTATCACTCATCTCGTTATGAGGGTAGTAAAGGATAATGCATTTAATGAAACAGGTTAATAACTGTTATATCACTTCGGTTATGCTGTTGCCTGCTGTGCTTTTACTCATAGAGACACGATATTTCTTTTAGCTGCATAACATTATAATTTATAGTGTGTAGTTTATCATACTGTGTGTAGCAACAAGTTCCAGCCTCGTCGTCTAGTCGGATTGTAGTTAAACAGCACTTATTGATTTAGTTACGTTTAATTGGAGTGTAGTTCGATAAATTGGGCACAATGACGTGTTTTTTAATTGTGTGATAAATACATTTAGGGTGATATTTATACATGAAATGGAAGCTCTCAGAAACGTGTTCAGATTTGTGGACTGCTGTGAGAATATAAAACTCATCCAGTGACGAGAGCTGAAGCAAAGATGAGCTTTACAAAGCTGAAACTAATCAATGTGGGAGATGTTTGAGTGATGGTGTGGTTCACTCAGGGCTTCATTCAAGCTAGAAACGCCATCGTCATTTGGTGGTATCTACTCCTACACACCCTCACCAACATACAGTTTAGTGTCAATTTCGAGAAAAATGAATGATGGAGGAAACTCCTGACTCACCACAACACTCGCCACAACACCTTAGTCGTTGAAAAGAAGTAATTATTATTATGAACAATTGTGCTGAGAGTCACGTTAGAGACTTTTCACATAAATTGAGTTGCATAAAGAGTCTTGTGATAAAAATGATAATAGGAACATTATTGTTATAATAAATCATAGTACTTTGGATACTTAAGTACATTTGAAGGCAAACACTTTTGTACTTTTATTCCAGTGAAAGTTTTGAGGGACACTGAGTCACATTTTACCTACATACACACCCACAAACATGCAAATTATCAGGGAGAGAAACCCTCAGCAGATCCCTGAGGAGCGAGTGTTCAATACTGGATCAATACAAGCGTTATGAGGCTGGATTTTCCAGTTCACCTGTTTAAAACCATTGTGCGAAAACCTGTTACACACCAGGGCTGCACTTTTTGTGTTTTAATTGTCAGTCCTAGTAAAGGAGGTGTGGCCTCTTTATATGTAGGACATGGTAAAGGAGGTGTGGCCTCTTTATATGTAGGACATGGTGAAGTAGGTGTGGACTATGTGCAGTAAGTAAGGCATGGCTTCAACATAAATTAGACTTTATTTAAGGAGGCATAGCTTTATGGTATGTAAGACCCAGTGAAGGAGGAGTGGCCTCTGTGTGTATTAGACTTAGTATAGGAGGTGTGGCTCCTGTGAAAGACCCAGTGAAGGAGGTGTGACCTCTGTATATGCAAGACCCAATGAAGGAGGCGTGGCCTCTGTAAATAAGACCCAATGATTTTAACATGGGATAATTTTTTTATTTTCAGAAAAAGAAGAAACACAACCATTTCTAGCTCCTGTTAGGTGGCACCAGTCGTTTTGTTTCTCATTTGCATATAGGTGCATTTTGCTTGTTGCTTGCCCCACCCACTCTGCCGTGTTGCATCACATGGTTGTCGGTGCGAGCGCTGCATAAATCTGCTTTAGGCCCTGTTTCTTTTCAAAGACAATAAAAATAGTCAAAAAAGCCTCGAGCTACATTTCAGCTTCTGATTCAACACAGAAACCAATCCGAGGTGATAAAGACATCACAGGAACAACAGTGTGTTCCTGGGTGAAAAGTGAACTGTGTGTTCTGACACACTGCATCCTGACATCTGCACACACACACACACACACACACACACACACACACACACACACACACACACACACACACACAGAGTGCAATTTCCACCTGATTAGAACAATGACTGAGCAAACAGCAATAACATTTTCATTCCCCTGAGGCTCACAATCATTTCTGAAACTGAAATATCCAAAACAAACAAATAGCAGGAATCTCACATGCTTCCAATCAGCACCGGCAACTCGTGTGGCTTTGTAACATTTTTATCACTATAATATTTGATATTAGTATGTGCCCCTAAATGTGAAATAAATCCTAAGTCAGAACATGGAGTAAAAGCTGGAGTGTCTGATCCACAAACATAAAAGGTGTCATGGATAAACAGATTCGTCTCGTACGGCTCTAATTATAATGTGTAGGGAGGAAAGAGTGAATCAACAGCAGGCAAGAATTCATCCTTCTGAAGAGGAAAGAGCGTACGGAAAAATAGATGTGAAATAACTGCAGGATTTTGGGTTAAATGGTGTGTATAAATATTAGAGCTGCTGAATAAAAGCCGTTCAGATTCAGCCACAGCTTGGGCACAAGAAGGTGTTGATTAAATCTCCAGCTCTGACAGTAGCCCAGGTTTGTATTAAATGGGCTCTTTCCGATTACGTTACGGTTTCCATAGCAACACCTGGTTCACAGGGATGTCTAATCCCGACGCTCTTTAGTACTGATGTTTTAAATTGTTTGTTTTCGATATGGATTATGGAAGGAGTCTCCAGTTTCAGAAGCTTTTACAGTCAGTGACGTGTTGAGCGTATTTTTTATTTTACTAAATAACACAGAGAATCAAAGAAGTAGGTATAAAGTAAATATTAGTTATATTACTTCTATAGGAATATGTTATATCATCAGCTTGTCTCATGCCGTCATTCCGATCCACCGTGTTTTCGATGTTTCGCTGTTATTGCGCCTCATCAGCGAGGTGAAGTCATAATCGGGGCCAATGGCGCTTGTCTGCGTGAATAAGGACCCCTCGCCGAAGCAGCTCGCACCAAGATGCACAATCAAACGTACATTCATCTGGTTCCTAGAACGTTCTCGGGAGAAAAAGAAGGCGTAATCTTCCAGCACATCGTGCGAGCACGAGCCTGATGTCGAGCTTGATATGCAAATGAGAGACTGAATCTTGAATATTGATTGGAGATCAGGGACTGGAGAAGATTGGTCGAGGTTCTGGGTTGTTTTTTTTCCCTCAAATCACAAAAGATGGTGATTAAAGTTGTAATGCGAATTATAGGTTGCGTCTCTTCTGCATCTCCGTGGAGTTGTTCAGAACGTGTGACTTTCAGGCTTGAAAAGTTTTTGGCAGATTTTGAGTAGCAGAATTGTTAGGATTTTTGTAGGCTTACGTCATGTTTTAAAACTAAATGTATGGGATTTCTGAAAGGCTTGAGGAGATCAACTCATTCAACTTAAATAGTTTCCAGAGGTTTTAGGTTTTATGCAGTAATAATTAACTCGGGTCCTCGCTTAAATTAAACCACCAGATTGTCACAAAAATAGCAAAACCAACATCTTTTCTTTCCATCTTCTCCTCCTTTTGTGCAAGATGATAAAACCACCATTGGCTTTAATCAGGGCCGTAAACCTCCTCGCTCCCCGTTTATCCCTCGCTCAAATTAGCCGTTGATATAATTGTATACTGGAACATGGTTTGTGGCGTGTTGGAGAAATCTAATAAGCTGCAATATTTTTTTATTTCACTTCCCTCCCACTTTGTTTATTTTCTTTTTCCTGTCTGAATTCCCTTTATACCACATGTGCAGTGCAGAGAGAGCGGTTTATTAATCCCTCCATCCCGTCTCTACACCATACTGTACTGCAATTAACTTTCTATAGGATCCAGTGTGTAATATTACCGTTTTAGTGTGTGGAGGTGATGCGCAGACGCAAAAACAACAAAACAATAATGATTATCATAATAACGTCCATGTGATTTGTAAGAGGCGAGTGTTCGTGTTCTTTTTCTTCTCTTCTACCCAATTTATCCAAACGTCCTACCTCTGCCTAAAGCTCAATGAAGTTACTAAGCAACTCGAGAATTTTAAGACTGGATTTGGACTGTAATAAATATCAGCAGTCTGCTACAATGTGTTCAGGATCACAGTTTGCATGAACAGTTCTGCTTTTAAGCATCCATCACTGAACAGTAGAGGTCGACCGATACATCGGTTTTGACGGTTAATCTGCACAAAATGTAGACTGCTGTAGCTTTCGGCAAAAATTGTTACCGATAGTTTTTCCGGCTTCCGGTCCGCTGTCATTACGAAAGCGGCCTCTAGAGGCACATGCTGTTTGTTTTTGCACGTGAGGCTGTGCGCTGCACGGAAAGCGATATATTATATATACATTATTTAGAATTCATTGATTATATAATTATATAATTATTGTCCTCACACGAGGCACCAGTGGGGGAGTGGTGGCTCCAGCGGTTAAGGCGCTGGGTTGCCGATCGGAAGGTCTGGGGTTCAAGCCCCGGTATCGCCAAGCTGCCACTCTTGGGCCCTTGAGCAAGGCCCTTAACCCTCTATGCTCCGGGGGTCCCTTACGAGGGAAATATCAAGGTCCGTGACGTGGGGCCGCCTTCCCGTGGGCTCACCACCTGCAGGAGGGACCGTAAGGGATGGTGCTGTGAGGATTGGGCAGCAGTCGAAGCCGGGGGCCTGCTTAGACTGCTGCCCCCGCGACCCGAATTGTGGATAAGCGAGAGAAAATGAATGATTATATAATTCTTTTTATATTTTTTTATAATTATAAATGTATGAATATTAATTATAATAATTGAGCACATTTACATGATTAAGTACTGTTTTTATTGATTTTTGTAATAAAGTTCAGTACTAATTTACATGGAGTGTTTTCTTTATTTTTTATTTAACTATCAGTTGATTAATCCATTATAGTATATCCGTATATCCGTAAGTACAATCTAGTTATCCGTATTGGAAAACATTTTCTACTTTTCCACTATTGGTCGACCTCTGATTGAACAGTACACATTGAACAATGACGGAACTGTAACGAATGGACATTTGGTGATGAGGTTGGGTTCCCTTTTGAGTCTGGTATAAGGTTTCTAATGCCATCTTAGAGAGTTTTTCCTTCACCACAATCACTACTGACTCACTCATTAGAACAAACTTAAAATTATAACAAACAAACTTATAGACACTAAACTTTACATTCTTTTATAAAACTTAATAAGTGCTGTGTTTGTGTAAAGCTGCTTTGAGACATTGTCCATTGTTAAAAGCGCTTTACACTTAAAATCGAATTGATTTGAACACATAAGATTTTTATTTCTTGAGCTGGAGACTCCTTTAAGTAAACGTTAAATCAGCATCCGTCTTTACAGTAATGAACTGTTTAATCCTTTTGTGTTGAGCATCGAGGGAAATATAACGATCGATAAGGTGATTTGATATAAACCCTTGATTTGCCATCAGACTGATCAGAATTCAGCGTTCAGGATTCAGGACTGTGACTGTGACTCTTTCAGGAGTCATGAATGGTTGATAGCGATAAAGTAAAGAAGGTCTTGTGTTCTTCTCGTTCATGTTTCAGCGAGTCTGCAGTGTCTGACATCTTTCTCTTTTGTGGTATTCTCTCTGAAAGGATTTTTGACGTTGTAAAGTAAAATAGATTTCTGTGTGTAGGTAGTTCCGTTTCTTAACACAATGCCTTTAGAGAGAGAGAGAGAGAGAGAGAGAGAGAGAGAGAGAGAGAGAGATGACTTCTCTGTTGTTGTTTGTTAGATGTTCTGAATCATGTCCTGTGTTGTGAGAGAGATTTTTCCTTATTTAGAGCAAAGTCAGGTATTGATGTAGGTAAGAAGGTGAGGAGGTCTGGGGTGCAGTCAGCGTTCACATTCATCCCAAACGGGTTCGATAGGATTTATTTCAGTAGATCTACCACTCCAACTCATGGAAAGTAGCTGTTTATGGAGTTGGCTTTGTGCACAGGGGCATCGTCATGCTTGAACAGGTTTAAGGGGAAATTTTAATGTTACTGCATCCAAAGACGTCCGATACACTTGTGTACCTCGGACTTTGCGCCAACCGTTTCAGGAAGAACCTATACTTCTGGCTGAGGACATTTTACAAATACATGACTTTAAATAGTAGTTTTACTGAATTATATATTATATACACTCACATTTGCAGTTCTCTCCTACAGGGTTCCAGATTAAGACAGAAATCCTGAGCGAGATTCGCTGATCTGCTGCTGCGTCTCGCATACATTTTGCATTCTGTTTGAAGACCTCGGTGGTCTCCTCCTGTGAGCCTCAAAGCTCAAATTGCTGCCCTTTTCCAATCGAAATTCAAACATATTCCTGTTTAACCTTTAACCCGTAATGCCGGTTTCCTCCACGCTGCTCTCAGGACGGCGTTACAGGCGGGAAATTGACAGAATGTGGATGTATTGATTTCTTCGAAGATACTGTAAAGGAGCTTGGTTCTGGCTGGTTTGTTTTTTGAGGTAATTTTTCATGTTTATCTCGTGAGAAGAAGCGGATGATTGGCCGATGAGACGATGAGCGAGAGGAAGGAAAGTGAGCGCTCACTTCCTGTGTGTATTACAGACCGTTTGTTCAATGCAAAACGCAGTTTATTAGTGTTTTACTTTCTCTCTCTCTCTCTCTCTCTCTCTCTCTCTCTCTCTCTCTCTCTCTCTCTTTCTCTCTCTCTCTCTCTCTCTCTCTCTTTTGTAGCATCCTAATGATCAGACATATTCAGAACATCCTACACAGGAACATTTACACATTTTCCTAGGTACAAAAGTAATGGCACCCTAAAAACCCTACTGCATCTCATTGGATCTGCACAGACTAGCATAGACTAGCACACACTAGCATAGACTTGCACACACTAGCACAGACTAGCACACACTAGCACAGACTAGCACTAAAGCAAATTCAAGGTTTCTATGAACGTCTGTTTGGCAGCTGAAGTGTAATGCATTTGAAGTAATGCTCTGTAATTTTTTTTACCTCTTTTTAATAAATACACAATTCAATGTATTCAAGTCTTGATTGTACAACACTCTACTGGAGGAAAATATACACTACCTCAATCGTCACTTGTTAGCCTGCTAGCTTGTTGCTAACAAGGAGACTTCCATGTTTTTTCCCCAACTTGTATCTCAGATGCACAGATTTCAAGGAATTACATAATTCTCAGTGCAGATTAGTAGGAAGACGATCACTGAAACATTTGCTGTGAAAATATTTGATGGTATATAATTATTTATTTGAATAAATGTCAGACATCTAGTTGTTATTTCATGTTCTTCTGTTTGTTGTGTTGTATTTTAATAATTTGTGGCTGATCGTCATGGTATGGAAAAGATTTTCGGTCATGCCCTAATAAACAGACTGTGTGTGTCTGTGTGTGTGTGTGTGTGTGTGTGTGTGTGTGTGTGTGTGTGTGTGTGTGTGTGTGTATGTGTGTGCGTCGGTCCAAACTGCCGCCCGGGGCACATCTTTATCACACTTATACACAGAGGCTGAGATTTCAGATCTTCTCTGTGTCCTCCTCAGCGCGGGGGTGAGAAGCGAGCTGCCCGAGACGCTCGTGTGTTTAAAACCCGGAGCTGAAAATCCATTTGGATCGAAGTCAGCAGCAGGAGTGATGATTGATGAACCTTTACCACGGTGAAATTAATCAAAACGACTGCGTCCGATAACATCACACCCGCTGAATATTGATGTGTGAGGAATGTGAGGTGTGTTTTGATTTGACCGGGAGACGGAGCATGATAAACGATTCCATTCAAACTCGCCGTTTTGTCTGATTTATTAAGATTCCGGATGAAAGTTCTGATTTGTGTGTTTGTAGTCTGATCTGTGGTGTGTGCAGTCAGATCTGTGCAGTTTAATTCGTGTGTGTGCAGTCTAATAAATTACTGATAAATAGACTGATCTGTGTGTGTGTGTGTGTGTGTGTGTGTGTGTGTGTGTGTGTGTGTGTGTGTGTGTGTGTGTGTGTGTGTGTGTGCAGTCTGATGGGTGTGTGTTTAGTCTGATCTGTAAGTGTGTGTGTGTGTGTGTGTGTGTGTGTGTGTGTGTGTGTGTGTGTGTGTGTGTGCAGTCTGCTTGGTGTGTGTGTTGTCTGATCTGTGTGTGCAGTCTTATAGGTGTGTGCAGTCTGATCTGTGTGTGTAATCTGATCTGTGTGTGCTGTCTTATAGGTGTGTTTGTGTGTGTGTGTTTTTAGTCTGATCTATATGTATGTGTGTGCAGTCTGATTGGTGTGTGTGTGTTGTCTTATTTGTGTGTGTAGTCTGATCTGTGTGTGCATTCAGTAGTGGTGTTACAGTTCAGCAGTGTGTACTGAATTCTGTACCTTACAGTATATACAGCTCTGAATTCAACACACACACACACACACACACACACACACACACACACACACACACACACACACACACACACAGAGTCGAGCAAGCAGAAGCAGAGCATTATGGGAAAGAAGCCGAGGCAGCTTGGGCCTGCTGCAGTGAAGAGATAGCAGCATTTACTAACTGAACCCACGAGGGGCGTCCTTTAGGGAAAAGCCACGAGGATTAGAAATGAAGAGCTCTGAGAGTGTGTGTGTGTGTGTGTGTGTGTGTGTGTGTGTGTGTGTGTGTGTGTGTGTGTGTGTGTGTGTGTGTGTGCAGCTCTCAATAAGTCTCACACTGTTAATTAACACACTACAAGCTTCCAGGAAGGATTTAGTCCAACACACACACATTCCTGGTTAAGTGTCTTATGGAAATGACTATGCAGTATTTTGTATGGTGATGACATCATTTTATAGTGTAAATAATATCTGTGCAGAATAATAATTACTTTGAGATGTATTGCACTCAACACAGCGATGCCGTGTTCTGTGCTCTGATTGGTCAGAAGATGTGGATTTACACACACACAGACACACACACACACACACACACACACACACACACACACACACACACACACACACACACAACCACACATTAAAAGTAATTTATAAAAAATTCAGATGAGGTGCATCCCGCAGCAAGAAGCTGTTTTGTCTGACCTACAAACACATAAAACACTCCACAGATCAACTTCTCACTTTCATAAGTACAAAAAATACCTGAAACATCACCATCATCATCATCATCATCATCACCAACATCAGCAGCATCATTAAACAACATTACCACCACCACCATCAGTAGCTGCAGCATCACCATTATCACCATCTTCATCATCACCACCATCAGCAGCATAATCATCACCATATCACCACCATCATCACATCGTATTCATCGCCATCAGCGTCAGTACTTTATAATTCATCATCATCCTCACACTCTTGCTTGCTAACGTATAATAGCACAGAACTGCATTTCCATAACATGGTGCGCTTTTGTTTTGATTGGAAACTACATTGATTTCATGTGATTTTTCCTTCACATGCTGTTTGTTGTTTTCTTACTGTTTTCATTCTTTTTTCTCTTTTCTCTCTATACCTTCATTACTCTAATCACCATCATTTTTTCTTTTTTCCTCTTTACTCCTCTCTTGTCCTCTGTCTCTATTGATTATTCAAAAATATTCACTTCAGGACTTCAGGCTGCATGAATAATTTAAAGTTGTCCTAGTGTAGTGTTTTTGTGTGTGTGTGTGTGTGTGTGTGTGTGTGTGTGTGTGTGTGTGTGTGTGTGTGTGTGTGTGTGTGTGTGTGTGTGTGTGTGTGTGTGTGTAAAGTGAAGCACAATTAATGAATCAGCGTTGGCCTGAGGAAATCAGTAACTGATCTCTCTGGTGTTTTGTTCTGGTCGAATGCCAGGATTGCTGAATATCTCTCACACACACACACACACACACACACACACACACACACACACACACACACACACACACACACACACACACACACTCTCTCTCTCTCTCTACTGGAAAACTCCCCACTTCACCCTGCACTCGTTTATCTAAACACTTTAAGTGCTGTGGTTTTCGTGGTGCAGAATAAAGAGAAATTTATGATTTTGTGGCGGAATTTCATAAAGATTTCTTTAAAACACTTTTTAAAAATAAAAAGTTAGACTAAAATCACAGGATTGTAATTTCTGTTTCTATCAATTTAAAGAAATTAAAATTTCATCATTTCCGTCTTTATTCGCAGTTACACTTTATGGCCAGAAATATTGGGACACCTGACTTTTCCAGCCATAGGTGGTTCCTCCACGAATTTGTACTACAAAGTTGAAGACACACAATCCATCCTCATTATTCTTGAGTTGCTCAGTAACTTCATGGATCTTTAGGCTTTTCAAGTAGAACCATCTCCAGCTGCACAGAGTGGTCTCCAAATAAAGAGAACCCTGTCCAGAGGTAGAGCATCAGGATGAAGCAGGCAGTCTTGAGAAGAAAAGGGCAGGATCACAATTTGTTGAGGACGTCTTTGGATGTTGTAGCATGAAATTTTTCATTCACTTGAACTAGGAGACCCAAACCTGCTCCAGCATGACAAAGCCCCTGTTCTTTACAAACATGTTTCCTGCTAAAAACCTGAAATGTGAACATTGACTGCACTCCAGGCCTCCTTACCTTCTCACCTACATCACTTCCTGATTTTACTAACACCCTTATGGCTAAATCTCCACAAAATCTAGTGGAACATCTTCCCAGATGAGTGGAGGTTATTATAACAGCAAATAGGGACTAAATATGGAATGAGATGTTCAAAAAACAAACACCAATCGTATGTTCCTCTGAATGGTCCTGGTATTTAGAGTAGTTTTATGCAGTTACATAAATCTAACGTTTGTGTACTTCACAAAAGCTGAAGTGATCTGAGGAGCAAATGAATATTGTTTAAGCTAATCGGTCACAAATCGTCCGATTTTTCTATCCTCAACGTGCTCCAGAAGCTTCCAGGATCTTCGGTACACTTGTGTTTAGTTCATGTTTCTGAGGTTGCCTGATTTTTAGACCATCAGCTTTAAACAAAAGGTTATTGGGGAGGTTTTTTTGTGCTGCTGTAGTCGTGCTGTTGTTGTGAGGAGGTTTCAGGCTCAGTGTCCGTGGTTTTGGGCGTCGTCCGTTTTTGCATACGCTGTGTGTTTTGAAAGCCAAATGAAAGAGTGAAGTTTGTCCTCCTGCGCTGTGTTTATTATTCAGCTCCGCTCTAAAGTCTGTCTGATTCCTAACCACATTCTCTCCTGGATGTTCTCGTCTGCATCTTCTGTTCATTCATTCCAGTAGACAAAAAAGTCCATTTTACATTTTCATCAGAGCTTTCATGTTCTTCTTGTTTTAGGGTTCACTCGTTCTTTCTGTCGTTCCTGTGAGGAGTGAAATTATCAGATTTATTCTTAAGGCTGAGACTCACACCTCCATCACACTATCGCCTCATCACACACTCACTCCATCATCACATCACCCCATCACAGGATGAGAGAGAGAAAGAGGAGTGATGGTGGCTTTTGTTTGAAACACAAATCTCTATTTTATTCTCTCTCTCTCTCTTCATATATTTATCTCTGTCTCTTTTTTAAGGCCTGTCTCTCTTTATCAGTTTTATACTTTCTCTTCCTCTCCTTTTCTCTCTTTCTATCTCCCTCTTTCTGTGTCTCTCTATCTATCTCTCTCTTTTATATCGTTCTCTATTGTTTTCTGTTACTTTTGGTCTCACTATTTCTCTCTCTTTATATCCCTGTATACGTCCATCTCCTTGTGTCTCTCTTTCTCTCTGTCTCTCTGTCTCTCTCTCTCTCTCTCTCTGTCTCTCTCTCTCTCTCTCTCTCTCTCTCTCTCTCTCTCTCTCTCTCTCTCTCTCTCTCTCTCTCTCTCTCCCACGCTTGGTGCAGGATGAGTTGACTCAGAGAATTGAGTGGGTGGCAAATGTGCAGCTTTTTTTTTCCCCTTACACACACACACACACACACACACACACACACACACACACACACACACACCGTCATCATCATCATCATCATCATCATGATGGCCGTTGTCTAATTTGTAATGCTTTATTAGATTCACTGTCAGCGTGCAGGATTTTTGCCACACTGTGAGATGTGACACAAGATAATGCATTTAGTGTCTTCCAAAAGTTTTGGCACCCTGGGAATTGCTATTGAAAAACCACCACATTTGATTATTTCCTCGTGAAAGTTTGTTCCTCTCCAGTCTTTATCTGAGAGATCAGAGCTGCTGATTGGGTGGTGTAAAGTTCTTCATCATCCCTCACCTCTTCCTAATCAGACCCTGATTGAAACAGCGAAGAGTTTTAGCATCGATTCAAGAAGCAGCATCTGATCCTCAGGATGTTTAAGGGATCTGCAGGGTTTCATTCACCCACGATCGAGTCGATTTACCTTCAAATAAATAAATGATTTACTGTCACAAATAGTATTCGAGGAATAAAGTTAGGTCTTGAGTCTTTTAATAAGACTGAATCGTTGAACTCTTATGATGAACGAAACGTGGGTTCAGCCACGTGTTGAGCTCTAATAAAGAAAAATGCAGTGAGATGTTCACTTGTTCTGTAAAGAAAAAAAAAAAGAAAAAAGAAAATCTGCACTCAATCAGCACATCAATCTGTGCTGCGACGTTTATCACGAATTTTATTGATTAATCTTTCGGGAGATCTCTTGATTCCTCCCTCTTTTTTTCCCACATGCCTGAGCGCTGAATGAGGATATTAGCGAGGCTCGCGTTTGTGTTTGCATTAAATATTTATAAGCTGTCCTTCTTTTCCGGAGGGTTCACTACACCAGTCACTTACTCAGCACTGTTTGCTCAGGGAGAGAGAAAAAGCAAGAGAGAGCAGAACAAGGTCTTCGGATTAAACGTTACAAAAAAGCATCTGCAGTGAAGCAGTTTAACCTCTTAAACTTCTGGCGTATTCATCAGCTATTCAGCTAATAACTAATAAAAGGACAAGAGCGAGGATGAACATGTAGATTATCGTTTTAAAACAAAAAAAATAGAAACACAAGATTTTCAAAATCACTTAAATGAAGCATGTTAAGGTGTAATTCCAGAGTCTATCAACAGTGTTTATGGTTTTTGAGAGAACGTGTATGTTCCTTTTGTTTTTATGCAACAAACTCCGTAATGTAACATCTGTATTATGTAATAATGTAATATTTCCTTTGACCAAACAAATCCAGATGTTCCACTTTATTTTCATTGGAAAATCTGGACACTTTGTTTCTTGACTTTTAGCTGAAATACGTTGCTGTGCCTCTTGTAAAACTTGCCAAAGTTGTTCTTCACTAGTTGGAGATTTGGTTTTGACCATGTGATCCAGTTCATCTCAGAGCAGTTCAGAAGGATTGAGGTGCAGTGTCTAAACAGGTGGTTCCATGATCGATATCACTCCAGACTCCAGTTTACTCTCTAAATAACACGTACAGAACTCAGACGTGCGCTTCGGCTCATCGTCTTGTTGTACAGTGAAGTCGCTTCCAATGAGCCGCAGTCCAGACGGAACTGAATCAGGATTTATTTCACTTTCTGGAACCTTCACTGCTCCAAAACAACGCTAAACCATTAAACTTCCACCTCCATGTGTGAGTGTGGGGGTGAGGGAGTCTGATCACATCTTCTCTCCCGCTCTCCATCTCACACAAGTTCTTCTTTTAGAGACACAAATGTTATGTTTGGACTCCACAGAACTTTCATCTACTCATTCACTGTCCAATTCCTGTGTGTTTCTGCCTTTTATCATTAAAACCTAAGGAAGATTTGTGTTTCTCAAAAACCATAAAACCTTTTCACAGCCACTATAACTAGAAACTGTGAAATATCTGCTAATAAATAAAACCAGCTGCTCTCATTTACTCATCATTTGTCTGGAAACTCTGCTAGTTAGCTAATGCTAGCTTGCCTTTCTTTAGATTAGAAACAGAAAAGTCTGTTGTGTCATTTGATTGCAGATTGTATGCTAGCGAGTAGCAGCGGTAAATACATTGCAGGTAAATTATGCATTGATGTATTATGGATCCATAAATTATCCGAATTCACATGGAATTAATAGTAAAATGGGTGAATTTACTTCAGCTGCATGCTTTACAGTGAAGTGATTAGCATCACCGTCACCGCACGCTAGTGTGCTAACTAGCGAGCTCCTGAGTTTGAAACAGATTAGTATATACTACTAAATTGAGAAATAAAACACTCTATCATGCTTTAACAGTAGAATAATGAAGCAGAAATACTTAAAACACCTCATGGTTGATGATTTTCCTTCAACTGTGTGTCCTGGTGCTGTTTTATTCTTCTTTTACCACAGAAATCCGCCCAAAATAATAGATGTGGAATTTCTGATAGAAAACCTAGTAGTGCATTATTGGAGTGTGTGTGTGTGTGTGTGTGTGTGTGTGTGTGTGTGTGTGTGTGTGTGTGTGTGTGTGTGTGTGTGTGTGTGTGTGTGTGTGTGTGTTGCTGTTATTGTTTATTATGCTGTAGAATTAGCTTGAGTTGTAGTACTGTTTTCTCTTTTATTGCTAAGAAGCTGTGTGTGTGTGTGTGTGTGTGTGTGTGTGTGTGTGTGTGTGTGTGTGTGTGTGTGTAGCATGCATTTGTGTGTGCATGCTCTTAAAGGAACATGAACATTTTGGTGCAGGGCTTCTGTGATTTGTACGAAAGCCATCTGTTTCCATGGTGATCTTCACCCTACGTCTACAGAGATATTTCTGGAGTGGAACTCATTTGTACGCACACACTTTAATGCATACTTTCACAAAGGCATAGTGTGTTGGTTTTGGCTGTTTTGTTTATCATAACTTAAAGTGTGTGTGTGTGTGTGTGTGTGTGTGTGTGTGTGTGTGTGTGTGTGTGTGTGTGTGTTGCTAACAATGCTCTCTTATTAAAGTAATATAGAAAAACAGATCTTTAACCTTGCGCTTTTCATTTTTTCTGGCCCTGAAATAAGCTCCGCCTCCTAGTTTCTGGTTTATCTCCTTAAAAGGCAACTTAGGAGTCAAATGTAGCTGCAATTTAGAAACTATGATCTTAATTAAATGTAAATTAGTTAATTAATAACATGCAGTAGAGGGCGCTAAAGGTTACATAGGCATTCTTTAAACCTGATCGGAAATGCGTGTGAATGTTTCACTGTAGAGCAGCACGTTACACAGCAGTGATCTAATGGCGTATGAACACACTCCTCCTAGCTTCCCCTCTCTTTCTCTATCAGTTCTCAGGCCCGGTTCGCTGTGTGCGTGGGAAGAGACAGCCTCGATCCAAACTGCGTTTTATTTCTGGCTCATAGGAAACCTGCAACAAAGGCTTCTGAGTCACCGAAATGCACAATAAGGGCCGATGCATCGATTTAGCGCATGCACTGGCGCCGCTGTACGAACGGCGGCTAATTACGCAGTCAGCTGACTTCAAAGCTTATCTCCATCGTTCTCTGTGAACGAGTGTGAAGCGAGTAGGAGTTCTCAGTGTGAGCTGCAGAAACATGCTCTGCTCTGCTCTTCTCACCTCTCTTCTCCTCCCTCTCAGCCCCGATCGTTAGCAGCCACCTTTTACTCATTAAGGTTCTGGCTGATTTGACATTTTGAGCATTTTTCAGCCGGACTTAAGTTAGGTGCTTCTGCAGAAGCGTAATCCCGTTTGCACTAAATAAATGTCAAGTGATTATTGAGTTATGGCAAGAATCAGATGACAGCTTCATGTAAATTATTCATCAGGATCCTGTCCAGGTGCCACATGCTGATCAATGTATCTGCTGCACACGACGTCTGTTAGCTTCTTATCCTGATGCCTGTGTGATGGAGGGAGAGGAACAAAGGGAAGGGAGAGGATGAAAACAGTAAAGAGAAAGGAAGGAAGGAAGGAAGGAAGGAAGGAAGGAAGGAAGGAAGGAAGGAAGGAAGGAAGGAAGGGTGCACATAAGAAAAAGAGAGGAAGAAGGAAGTATATAAGAGAAAGGAAGGAGAAATGGAAGGAAGTAAGGAAGGACATAAGTGAAAGAAATTAAGAAACAGAAGGAAAAAATTATGTAAGGAAGAAAGGATGGAAAGCGAGAGGAAGAAAGGAAATATTAGGTAATAAAATACATGAAGGATAGAAAGGAAGGAAAGAGGGATAAAGGAAAGAACTCATCTTAGGCAAAATCCATTGCAAAATTGCATAGTGGCCCATGACAAGGTGATATTAAATAAACCTTAAGAAAAATTAATCTTTCTGTTACCACTTTTCCACTGAGACTAACAGGTTAAACAGGCCACACGCCTTTTTATCTGTTTTTCAAAACAGAAAAGTAAGGCAATGGCAAACCAGGGAATTTATTTATTTATTTATTTATTTATTTATTTATTTATTTATTTATTTATTTATTAATAAAAACCTGGTGTAGATCAGGGGTCTCGTGCTGTGAGGATAGCAGTAATAACACTCCTATCATGGAAATGTGCGTTACCAGGTGTGTTTTTTTCATTAGAAAGGAAATTTAAAAGAGAATCTTTTATTTTTCTCGGATCACACTCTGGGCCTCTCCGGGGAGCTAACGTGAGCCGTTAGACGTTTCTCATTCTGCACGTCTCAGAGACCTACGGGCAGAACGGCATCATGGCGATTTGGGAAATGGTGATTGTGCTTTTATAGGCACTTAAAAACAAGAGTTTTGTGTTGTGTAATCCACGCTGTGTGAAACAGAGCTATTGGAAGAAAGTGTAACGGTGAGAGCAGACGATGAAGCGTTCGGCTCGTGATGAGATCCGCTCTATTGACTGGTGAGGTGAGGTACAGGGAGTGTGCCCACTGTTGGAAGGGGGTCGGTGATGACATTGTATGTGTGTATGTTTGTGTTTGTGTGTGTGTGTGTGTGTGTGTGTGTGTGTGTGTGTGTGTGTGTGTGTGTGTGTGTGTGTGTGTGTGGTTTTTTAGTAGACTGAAGTTCTACTGCTGTAATAAAAATTTTTAAGAAGTCCTACAATAAATGTACTTCTGAGGACGATTTGCTGCCTGAGTCTAATTTTGTTTATTGATTTTTCTTTGATATTTTTTTTTTACCTCCTTTATTTTTCCTAAATTACTGTACTTTATATCCTACAGCCTCATTTTATACCTAAAATGTCTCGGTTTGTAGAGTGTTCAAATTCTAACTTTAGCTTCATTATAACACACCAGTGTAGGAATGAGTTTAGATTATTTTGACACACTTCCATTGGTGCATTAGGAGCCTGTTACTGGGTTAATGCAGCACCAGGGTATGCAGTCTGCCAGCTATTTAGCAATTACAAATAATAAGTCTGTTCTTATATATAAATCTAGTACATAAAATACAGTTTGGTTACCTGAAGCTGAAGCTGGAGCAAAATATCTGGGTTTATTGTTGGCAAAATAATCCTAGTGCTTGTAAACACGACTAATGCATGTAAAAATGTGAAGTTATCTAGAGCATAAACCCTGTAGAACTTATAGCATTCATCCATAGAACACAATCTAACACTGTATCTCCTGAGTTTCATTCAACATTAGTCCAAACGGAGAAAATGAAGAGTTAAAATTTATTTAAAATTGTAAATAAATGCTTTTATGATGGAATTCGCAGTTCAATAAAGCCATCCTAATGCCCTAATTACTTTGAAGTTCAGATCTTTTATTGTTAAATGAGTCACATTTACCCTATGATCAACCTGCCCTCCGAAGCAGTGTGAGTGCGCTAACATGTTACAGATGCTAATTAGCAATGAAACGCTTAGTGTTTTATCGTTCTGTTGTGTTAATACTAGGACATTAGGACCCATGTGCAGTTTCTTAGCGCTGCAAACACCCAGGTAGTGCAGATAATGGATCTTAGGGTAGTTTTTGCTAATACGTTTTACAATGATACGATGCTTAGCACTGAGTCATTCTTACAAATGCGACCCCTGTGGACCTCTGCGTGATTCTAGCTCTGTGTGGAATTACTTCCTATAAATGAAATGAGCCCAATTCTTCCTGTGTGTGTGTGTGTGTGTGTGTGTGTGTGTGTGTGTGTGTGTGTGTGTGTGTGTGTGTGTGTGTGTGTGTGTGTATGCATGTGTTTAAGATCAGAGGCTTTGTGCTCCAAGCCGCTCTAGCCCTCTGCCATTACATTGTCACAATGCCCAATAATAACCTCTCTAATCATGGGTTAGGCTGTTCCTCTCTTTTGCTCTCTCTCTCTCTCTCTCTCTCTCTCTCTGTCTCTCATGATCATACTGTCCCTTCTCCACTCTGCCTCCTGTAGCGCTCTCTTCCTGAGGCAGCTTCGCCTCTTCATCTTCGACGTCACCGTAATTAGCGTAGCTGAATAAGGCCCAGCTCGCCACCTGCAATTACCCAGATTGCGCCTGACAAAGCGGCGTTCTGAATGAAACGGATGCTGCTGTGTGACTGACAGAGCGCAATAATGAGGAGCGGAGATGCCACAAGGAGCATCACTGCGCTGTGGGGGAGAGGGCACGGAGACCTCCTGCTACCTCCTGCTTCTTGGTTTTATCTTTTCCTCGGCTAAATATATCCGAACGCTTTGCACAAAAATAGCGAAATCGATCTTCATTTTTTACATGATTACTTATGGAGATTGGGGGAACACGGGGTGTTAGGAGGGAAAGTAAAAGAAGGTAGATCCCAGAGTCGGTGCTGGGAATCGTGAATGAAACTCAGATCATTCTGCAGTTTCCCAGTGGACCTGCTATGTCTAAGTGTATTTAGGTGCTGATCAAAGCAAGACGGGCAGCCTTCCAGGTTACAAACAGACAGCAAAAGATAAAGTAACTTTAACTCCAATGGTGTGAAGTCACAATTTGTCAGTAAATCTCAGATAGATCTGGAGAAATCGATGGAAATAGAACAGAAGTGACAGAGACAGAATTTGAACTTTTGTCAAAAGGTTCCTAATTTTATTGCCATTTCATTTAAAAAAACTCATAATTTTCCTCAAGTACAAGGAATTACCAAGGTGTAAATTTACTATTTTTAAAACTATAGGAGGTACTTTACTGGTTGTAAGTGATGGTGGTCATTAAGGGCTGCATTTAAAGCAGTGGTGTGTGGAATAACAAGAACTTCCTGTCAAATCTACCTATAATGAGCACAGTGTGTACAGTTATTCATCGGATGTTTCTTTCATTCTCCACAGGTCCAGTGGGGAGAGTACGGAGCTGTTAGCAAAGTGAGTGTGTTCATGACCCTGGCTGTATGATGATGATGAAAGGCCTTTCCAGCAGCCGCAGCCACCACCACATGGTGGCCTGCGAGCCTTCGTATGACCCTATGGGTCACCACGGTGATCGCAAGCCCTACCTCATCAGCCAGATCGAGGCTCCACCTCCTCCTGATCATCCGTATTACTCGTCTCGGAGCTCGTACCAGCCAGACTGTGTGGTGCCTTATGGGACCTTCCCACGGCGCCACTACAGCACAAGCCATGAGCCTAAGGAAGAGTGTGCCATTGTGCCCTACACAGGTGGAATGGGGCCTGTGGGAAAATGCCAACGAGTGCCGGTCAACCTGCTAGAACATCTGGATCGTCAGCTTCCAATGGCACGGGACGGCTATCACACATTACAGTATAAACGGGCAGCAGCTGCTGCGGCTGCTTTAGAGCAGCGCAATGACAGTCCTGGGCGTATCCGGCACTTGGTGCACTCGGTGCAGAAACTTTTTACCAAGTCACACTCGTTAGAGGGGCCTCACCATGGTGGACATGGGCACGGACATAGTAAGAGCAGTATGAATGGAAGCAAAGCTAGTCCGGATGGAGAAAACACGCCGGCACCGACACCACGGCAGCGTAAGCGAAGCAAGAGCCGGGAACGCTGCAAATCGGCTGAACCCAAGCAACGGACACCGCCCTCAGGATACTGGAGCTCGGACGAACTAGAGCGGGATGTCTGCCCTCTGCGCCATGCTGCACCAGGCATCATGACCGTGGGGCGTCACCCAGAGCGGGCGCAGTCTCAGTACTTCCTGGAGGCATGTGGAGCCGAGCCGACGCTGAAGAACTCGCGGAGCAGCAGTGATGTGGCCAAGTGCACAACGTGTGCCATCACGCAACCGGGCACAGATGTGGCACAGCTGGCAAAGAAGAGTGCATGGTCGTCCTCTCTCACGGTGAGCAGGGCGCGCCAGGTGTACCAGCAGGCCGCTGTAAATCTAGATAAGGCACTAGTGAAAGCAGAGGCTTGTCAGCAGGAGCGCACATGCCAATTCTTGCAGGTATGCCAAATCCAAATAAAAAAAATTCCAACATCCTTTATTAATAATTTCTCCCCTGCACCCCCATGCTTACCTCACCTACCTTCACTTTCACCCTCACCACCACCACCGTCACATCCTCTTCCTCCTCCTCTCCTCCTGCTCTTTCCTGGAGAGAGGCTCCAGCTTTGATTTGAGTTCTGCTGAGAAGTAAGTGCAAACCAGTAGCCGCCTTACTTTCTAGTTAGACGATCATATATTATTTCTGGTATTTTAATTAACCTCTGAACCTTTAATATTTCATCTCTTCCTCTATAATTTATTTTACCAATCCTTTCTATCATTTATACTGTATGTTAATAAGGTGGTGTGTCTTAGAACTGTCACAATTATTACATTGAGTAGTTGCAAGTATTTGAGTTGATCAGGATCTTTAGTTTTTTTTCCCCGCAGTCTAGACAGTGATTTTGCTTTACTTATATAATTACTACATTTCTGTGCACTGATATAAAAGTTCTTCATTCTTCATCAAACACTGAGGATAACATCTACGTATATCAGTTTCTGAATGTCATGGCTCCTCATATAACATGTAGCCACTCCGTATGCAAATAAACCATTTTGTTATTAATGCCACATAAAGTGCAAAGAAAAGTCAAATTGTATATTGTTGGTGTTTAAACAATGAAAATGTGAAATGTCATAATTGTGACAGGTCTAATGTGTGTTTATGTGTAAAATACAGAAGGGAGATGGGATGGGTGTGTACATGTCAGTTTGATGTGATTAAATTAAATGAATAAAGTGGTTTTGATTGGTTTGGGTCCCAAGTGACAAAGTAAACTGTGGATTTCAAATCCTGAGTTAAGCATTGACTGTTTGGATTCCAAGGGAGATGTGAGAGCCTTCGTTTCATCACACGTTCAATTATTTAAATCTGCATAAAAGCACTTCAGAAAGAAAGCAGAGTGCTGATGGTGGGTTGCAGCACATGTTTAATTATTCAGACGGCCCAGCTTTCGGGTTTGAGTCTTACCACCTCATGGAGGCAACTGCTGCCTGGAGAGCACATCCTGAAATTGACTGACAGGCATTCCTGGTTAAACAAGGGGTGTAGCTTAGGTTTAAACTTGTTCAGCCATTTGCAAATCATTGTTGTAAAGCATAAGTTAAACATATATCTTGCTAGCAAACTTTATCTTGCTTGCTAGTGAACAACCTGTGTTTTGTAAAGTCTAGAACCAATCTTAAATATATATCAATTTTGCAATCGGCAAATCAAAACTTAAACGAAGCTCCGCCCTGTTACTCAAAATTTAGGATGTGATGTCTGGATAAAAAAACAGTAGTCCATTTAAACATACAATGCAGCAGATATTCTAAAAATATGAATGCATATTTAACCACCAGGAACAGAGTAATATAACAGTTCCTCATTTATACGCACTGCAAGGTCTATAACGCAGCCACGGATAATACATGAGAACTGCTAAAATGCTGCAGATGATGAACTGGGACTTGTACAATGAAATATAAATAAACATGTGGGGTAATAATTGGCTTTAAAGGGTCATTACACACAAGACCTGCAGTAGTTTGTGCTTTGTGCACCAAAAATATAAGATACAAAAATGCTAATGAAAAACTAAGAAAAAGTTCTGGGTAATAAATGTCTGTCATTAAAGGGTCATTAAACATGAGACCTGCAGTAATTATCACAGCGGCATTGTGGAGGGGGAAATAAATGGCACCTTGACATGCACTGATACTAACCTCACTGTTGTACAGAAAAACAAAAGTTCATGCTTGAAAATTAAGCAGCAGTGACGGAGGTGTTGCCTTTGTGCCTGTCAGTCCAAGTGAAGGAATTGTAGTTTCTTTGCTTGCCAGTTCTATTGAAAAAGGTGTGGATTTGATGCCTGTCAGTCTTACTGAACAAGGTGTGGCTTCCGGTCCTGGAAGTCCAAATGAAGGAATTGTGGGTTCTATGCTTGACAGCACTAATGAAGGAGGTGTGGCCTTAAAGTCAATCACTCATTGTGAAGGAGATGTAGCCTCTGTGCCTGTCAGCCCCAGTGAAGGAGGTGTGCCCTTGTTGTCTGTCAGCCTTTGTAGATAAAGTGTGGCCTTTGTGCCTCTCAGTCCTGATATAATAGGTGTATCCTCTGTGCCTGCCAGTCCTTGTGAAGGATGTTTGGTCTTGGTGCTTGTCAGCCTTAGTAAAGAAGGTGTGGCCTCTGTGCCCATCAGTCCTAGTGGAGGAAGTGTGGCCTTTGTGTCAGCCATTCCATTTCTTTTGTGCCGGTCAGTCTTAGGGAAGAAGGTGTGGTCAAAACATTGGTCAGTTCTAGTGAATGTGTGGCTTATTTGCCTGTCAATCTCAGAAAGAGGCATGGCCTGTGTTTGTCAGTTTAATTCAAGGAAAAATGGCTTATTTTCTGGTCATTTTTGCTAATGAAGGTCCACTAAAAGTATAAATGTCAGTCAGCCCCTTAGGAGGCATGGCCTTAGTGTCTGTCAGTCTCCGTATAGGAGGCGTGGCCTTGGTGTTTTTTAATTCAAGTTAAAAAAAAGAACAATTTAACAGACTAGAAGATGCATTACGAGTGATTGGGTGTGATTCACAGCCTCTCAGTCACACGTCCTCCTCCTTCTGAAGAGACGATTTCTGCCATGTTCTCTCTCACGCTCGCAAATTTGCAAAGAATAACTTGTATCCCTTTGCTTTTCTCCGTTTTTTTTTTGAACGTGCTAAATTCAGAACCCTGGTTTCCATAGTAACTGTGAATAAATGTTCAGGGTTTTTTCTGAACAGTTGCAGATTGCGGGATGCGGGATGGCACTTTGCTTTCGAGCGAGGCGGTTAATCCCACTCAAGCGCTGGATGATCCTGCTGCCAAATTATCCGTAATGATGTTTTGATAGCATGTCTAACAGCTGTTAGGACTTCTTAAGATCTTGTTCGAGTTGTATTTGTGTTTGTGTGTAAAAAGAGAGAAAGAGCAAGAGAACTTCGAAGTTGCGAGGATTTCCACAAATATCATGGCCAATTCACCCTTCATAAAAATGTAGAAATGAAAAAGGAACCTCTATTTTTATGGCTTGGTGATAAAATGCTGCTCCAAAAGCACATCTTGGATGGCAGTAATGAGCGGAATTGGATGCTGTGATGTTCGACAGGATCTTTTATCCCCTAAATGAGGCAGGAAGTCAGAGCGGGTTGGCATGCTGCGAGCCTGTGCTGAGGATTTCAGCTCAGTCGGGTGCTTAGTGCTCAGACTCTCAGGGGAAACTCCTAGTGTGCTTTGGAAAGTCAAAGAAGACAGCATTTGTTAAAGAGTTTTGCACAAAAAAAAAAAATAAGTAGCATATGCAGGAGCCATTTTACATCTCGTCGAATGTACGATCTTCAGACACAACAAATAACATGATCTTTTCACGTACAGTGTTTAAGACCAAACCAAACTAGCTAAATTAAAAAAAAAAAAGCTAAGTACTATACTAGCAGAGGTGAAGGAAACCACAACGAGGTAGCTACACCTGATGGGAGCTGGAACATTTTGAGAAAATGCAATTTTTTAAATATTTATTTTAATCCTTACATTCGAACCAACAATCGTTCGAAAAAAAAAAAAAAAAAAAAACGAGGGTGAATTTCAGAAGGTAATATGGGAACATCAAGTTAGCTTATCGATTAATGTCATCATGTGACCAGCAAGATTATTAGAACTTGGGCACAATTTTCGTATCGCCCCCTACTGCCAGTGTTAGGTAAATCGGTAGCGTACTTGAGTGTATCCTGTGGTCACTTGGAGCATCGTTTGTGCATATTTTTTGGGGGCATTAACGTTACATGTCTATATGGTGCAGTATCAAACTGAGCAGCAGAGGTCTGAATTTTGTTCAGGACTTTTAAACCCACGATATTACTATGTATCATTCTGTAACATCCAAACAAGCTTCCTGGTGTTCAAATACAAGGCTAGTCAGATATTTTTAGAGAACATCATGTCCTGGAATCTTACTGTCATGTATTAATATCTTGAAGCTCTGTTTGAGATGTTTGGAGTGAAAAAAAAGGAGACAGGGTTGTTTATCACATGACCATTAAAATGGTGTCCAGTTTGTTCCACAACACTGTCTTTAAGGAATAAACACATCTGTGTGTGTGTGTGTGTGTGTGTTTGTGTGTGTGTGTGTGTGTGTGTGTGTGTGTGTGTGTGGGCACATTGGTATTATCACTAACTGCCTTTTATACCCGCTGTGACGCCAGGACCCTCCGTTTCCACAGCAACGGTAGCGCTGCGCCGATTCACACTGTGGCAGAGGAATTCTTTACCGTGGGATTTTTCGCTCTGTGCCGTGTGAGACACTTCTACACACACACACACACACACACACACACACACACACACACACACACACATTCACATACTGTATACACACACATTCACATTCAGTATACACACACACAGACACACACACACACACACACACACACACACAGACACACACAAGCCATTATGCAGAAAAAACAAGTCTCAGCTGATCGGTTTGGAAATGATGAAGACGGAGGCTGTTTGCTTGATCGGGGTGTTCTCAGAACCTGTGTTGAGGTCAGATTGTGTGAATTGTCTCAAAGTCATGATGTTGAACATGTGGATTATCTAATGGAGCTGATCAGAGTTTGTGTGAGTGAGTGAAGTCGAGACAGATGTTGTGATACACAGGGAGGCATCGTTAGCCCAATCATGCGAGCTCACACCGGCAGCCTCATTAATTATCTCTGCCCAATGTGCTGTGTGTGTGTGTGTGTGTGTGTGTGTGTGTGTGTGTGTGTGTGTGTGTGTGTGTGTGTGGTAATATACATCTACAAAAGAAAATACACTCGTTTAACTCAAATTTTAAACGAGTTAAATATTGTTTAACTCATATTAAACAATATTTAATTCATTAAATATTTTTAAAAGCTTTTACTATGAATATTTAGTTATGATTATTATTATTGTTTTAATATTCTATATATTTTATTATCAAATAAATATTCGGCAAAACAGGATCTCCAGAAAATAATAAAATTGTAAGAATAAAATTTTATTTTATTTTATTTAATACATTTATGTTTTACTTTTAAACTTTAAAATTTAACTACATTAATTAATTAAATAAAACAGCCAAAAAACAGACCATGATGAAATGCATAATGCATATATTATACTGAGACAAAGAAATGAAATAAATGAAAAAAAATAGAATATATAACAATACAATTAATTTAATTAATTGAAACATATTTGATATTAATTATTATTTAAAATAATAAATTAATATCTTAAATTTACAAAACAAATTCAGCCAATATAAAGCCAATCCAGACTGTATAAAATTGCAAATTTCTAAACACTTTCCATATGTGTATGCCCCGCCCCTTTATTCTGTAGTGAACTGCTGTTGTACTGCATATGTTTGCATACAGAAACCTGATTGGCTATGTATTTTTATGACACAATAACAATGTATTGCTTAGATTTAAATGTTAAATTTTGACTTTAATACATAAAAATAATATAAAATAATTAAAAAATAAACTTAATTATAATTGTTATAATGTATGTTTATTATAAGTGAAACCAAACATCAACATAAAAGTCAACATAAAGCATGAAGAAAAAATATTATTGTAAACGTTTTAAAGTGATTATGGTGTTTTAATTGGATGATGAGTACAGTGACAGTTTTTGTTGCTTGATTTTCGACTTGGCGTATCAGTAAAACAAATGTTTTGTGATTAAAAATAATTATCCGGTGGAGTTTATTATTCTTTTATATCTTTTCTATTCAACTTTAATTGTGAAACTCGTGTATTAAATAAATTCAGTGCACACAGACTGAAGTAGTTTTAGTCTTTGGTTATTTTAATTGTGATGATTTTGGCTCACTTTTACCTAAAACCCACCAATTTACATTATAAAGATTTAGAATATGGTGACATGCCAATCAGCTAATCACTCAAAACACCTGCAAAGGTTTCCTGAGCCTTCAAAATGGTCTCTCAGTTTGGTTCACTGGGGCTACACAATCATGGGGAAGACGTCTGATCTGACGGTTGTCCAGAAGACAATCATTGCCACCCTTCACAAGGAGGGGAAGCCACAAACCTCCATTCCAAAAAAAGCTGCTGTTCAGAGTGCTGTATCCGAGCATGCAGAAAGAGAGAGAGAGAAAGAGAGAGAGAGAGAGAGAGAGAGAGAGAGAGAGAGAGAGAGAGTCTTGTGTGTCTGAGTGAGCGAGAGAGATTGAGAAGTAATACAGATGTGAGACGACCCCAGACTGGTTAATAGATTTTGTAGGCTGTACATTATAGTGTGTGACCTTCTCACTTTGCAGGTTCCTCAGGATGAGTGGGGTGGTTTCCCCATGGGGAAGGAGGAGGACATCCCATGCAGGCGGATGCGCAGTGGCAGTTATGTTAAAGCCATGGCCGAGGACGACAGCGGCGACTCGGATGGAAGCCCCAAACCGTCGCCCAAGATGCAGGCGAGACGAGCCAGCTACCTCAAAGCCACTCAGCCGTCACTCACTGAGATGACCACGCTCAAGTAAGTGCACACACACACACACACACACACACACACACACACACACACACACACATTACTTAAATGCAGCTATAATTTAGTTAGAGAAGGATGACTGCTGGTTTCCATGCCCAGTAACTAGCCCAATCAATCATAACAATTTCACCGCCATCTAAATATCTTTTAATGAAACATCTGACAACGCCCCTCAACCACCCCCAAAGGTATGGATAACATTTCACAGTGTTTCTGCTGAAGCTTTTTTCCCATCACCTGCCCTCATTGCTTCACCAGCATTGATGGCCCCGCCTTCTTTCACTCCCTAACTCGTTCCTAAACATTTTTTATGGATAAGATTATTGTTTATATCATTAGAGGGTGAACCTGTGAATCGTGCAGTGCAGGAACGCCAAGCCTCTGTAGGCGAACCTCCCTCAGTGCAGATTTCAATCAGAGTCTCGGCAGAAGCGCGGTTCCTTCTTTCATTCGCACAGTTTTAATTAACACCATGCAGCCCGTTCCATAGAGTCTATGAGTAATTACTCTTAATTAGTCGTGGGATTTCTGTAAAACTGCTGCACTGACACCGTGAAAGCTTGCTCTTTTGCGTTTTCCTATTTCGACTCTGGTGGTGTTGCTGAATAGATTTTTTGCTGGATTATTTGCAGTGTTATTGGGGTGAAGTCCCTGTACTGCGCATGAGCAAAGCGTCAAGGATTAATAATTATAATTATTATAATTAATTAATAATTGTTTTCAAATGTGTCCAGTTTGGAGAGCATTTTCAAAAAGCTACGCCCTTGTTGACTGAGAACGCCGTCTCAGTGTGGACAGAAGGAAAATATGTGTTTTCAAACGGAAAGTTATTAGTGTAAAACTAATTTTTTAAAAATGTTTATAAATTCTACGCAAATTAGGGATGACCCGGGAAAGAGATTCTTTGGACAGATCCTATAGCGCTTGTGTCCCAACGTCTTTTCACTTCCACATGGTTCATCTTTTCCATTTAACATACCTCTTTTTGATTAGCCGTGCATATGGGATTTTTGAGCAAAGTTTGCTCTGTTTGATCTGTTAGAACAATAAAGTACTGCACAGGCCACACCCACAAGAAAGATCACCTGCTATTGTGAACAAGGTTACAAAGCAGTGACACTGAAGACTCCTTCCATAACATGGTAAAGGTATAGGATGAACTAAAAGAGGGAAATAATTGATGTTTTTTTTATGATATGTTTTAGTTTTCAATAAAAATTACACAAACTGATATGCTGGAGATGCCGAGAAGACTCTAGTGGGGGCGAATGGCCTGCAGCGCTTTGAGAGAAAGAGAAATAGTGTGTGTGTGTGTGTGTGTGTGTGTGTGTGTGTGTGTGTGTGTGTGTGTGTGTGTGTGTGTGTGTGTGTGTGTGTGTGTGTGGCTTCCAGTGATGTCTGGCCTGCTGATGCTGCTGCAGCTGGAGGCGATGTGTCTGCCTGTCAGCTGTGTGTGTGTGTGTGTGTGTGTGTGTGTGTGTGTGTGTGTGTGTGTGTGTGTGTGTGTGTGTGTGTTAACTGTGTGGGTGGTCTTAAATGAATTTCTTCTCCTCTTTTCCCTCTCTTCCTTTCTCTCTCTTTCTCTCACTCGGTGCGTAACGCAGGCCTTAGCACGACTGTGAGTTCTCGCAGCTCACACTCGCACAGGAAGTGACATCAGCACGGCAACTCCACATTGAGCATGTGTCATGAGGAGGGAAAAAATAGCTCCCCTCATATCCTCCCAAATCTGTCTGTTCCCCTTTTCACTGGGGATTTCACAGCTTTAAATGTTGAAGTCAAAGCTCTGTAAACTCTCCTACAGTACATCCTCTCTGCACATGTGATGCCCAGACTGTCTCAGCTGGAGCAGACGCTCACGGCTGTCACTCGCAGCTCTATAAATAAAACATCAGACTGTCAGCGGATCGTGAAGCGCAGCATGATAGGCATTAGTGCGTATTGTTGCCTGATTGTAAAATTTTGAACCGGAATTCTACACATAAGCGTATGCGTTTTTATCTAGATGCAGTGTACAGTGGAAGCTGAAAGATTAAAATTAGACTTCGGTCTTGTTTTTATGTTTTTTATATTTAAATAATTACATTTTAATTTGAATAACTACGAGTTGGTATCAAAAACTCGCTCTGTTTACATTTATCTGGGTTTCCACACCTTCAAAAATGTCCCCTTGCACAGCAATACTGCCCTTCCAGTGTTCCTGCCACTGTCCTTTTTCTCAAAGCGTCTCAAACACCTTCTGCAATTCAGACTGAATTTCTGCAATGGTGTCAAAACCGGCTACCTTTGAGGCAGATCTTCATCTTTGGGAAGTCCATAGGACCCAAATCTTACGAGTAGTTTGGGTGCACAAGTGATACCATGTGGATTGTTCTCTGAAGGTCATCATGCATTTTCGGGGGTCGAGCTTGCTGAAGGACTTCCTGATCTCTTGTTGTCGTCCAATGATGTTCTTCCAATCTTGAAGTGCAGATGTCGCTCGAAACTCCTTGATACCCCCTCGTATTATAAATGAATGGACCGTTGGTGTTGAGGATGAGGATGGGTTCCCTTTTGAGTTTGGTTCCGCTTTAGGTTTTTCTCCTCATACCATCTCGGGGAGTTTTTCTTTGCCGCAGTTTCCACTGGCTCACTCATTAGAGATAAACTTTCAAGGAACAAACTTATACATTTTTTATGCTGGTTTACTCGACTGTGTACAATAAACAGTCATGTAGACGATACATAAATAGTGAATCATTTTCTTAAACTTTGATGTTTCTGAGGCTCTTCGTATGTTTTGTCTGATGGTCCGACTCTGCGTTTCTCACTCCTTCTTTTTGCAGTATCTCTACAGAACACTCTCCAAAACTGCAGATCCGGAGTCACAGCTACCTACGAGCCGTCAGCGAAGTTTCCATCAACAGAAGCATGGAGAATCTGGATCCTAAGGCTCTCCTTGCTTCGCCTCAATACCGCTCGCGCAACGAGAGCTACATGAGGGCTATGAGCACCATTAGTCAGGTTACTGGCCTCTGACCTTTGAACTCTTCTATGATAAGATGAGATATAATCCACAGATGATTAATATTTAGTCTGTGTTTTATATATATATAGGTGAGCGAGGTGGAGGTGAACGGTCAGATCGAGGCCGTGTGTGAAAGCGTTTTCAGCGAGATGGAGTCTCAGGCAGTGGATGCCTTGGACTTGCCGGTTCCTGGATGTTTCCGGATGCGGAGTCACAGCTATGTACGAGCCATCGATCAGGGCTGTTCACAGGACGACGATGGACCATTACTGCCTGCATCACCGCCACGGACCACCACGACGGTCCGGACAATTCAAAGCAGCACAGGTATCAGTGTGAACACACACACACAGGAGAATTTACCCAGTAGCAAACATGCACAGACTCATATTCACCTCTGAAGGAAATGAAGGGCAGGAAAATAACATGAAAGAGATATAAAAAAAAAAAAAAGGACCTCCAACCTAAAACTCTACCCTACTGCCTAAACCCTAACCCCATCCCCTAAACCCTAACCTTCATTCCTAAACCCTAATCAAATATCCTGAACCCATAAAGCCTAATCCTAACCTTAAACCCTAACCATACCCTATCCCCAAACCTTAACTTTAATCCCAAACCCTAAACCAGAACTCAAAACCCTAAACCTTAGCCCTAATCCTAACCCTAACCTTGAACCCTAAATTATTTTTCTAACCATAACCTTAACCATAATTCTAACCCTAAACCCTTTACCTAACTTCAAACCCTCACTCTAAACCTAAACCCTTACCCTAAACCCTTATACTAACTAACTCTAAACCTAAACCCTTACTCTAACTCTAAACCTAAACCCTTACCCTAACTCTAAACCTAAACCCTTACCCTAACTCTAAACCTAAACCCTTACCCTAAACCCTTACCCTAACTCTAACCCTAAACCTAAACCCTTACCCTAAACCCTTACCCTAACTCTAAACCTAAACCCTTACCCTAAACCCTCACCCTAACTCTAACTCTAAACCTAAACCCTTACCCTAACTCTAAACCTAAACCCTTACCTTAACTCTAAACCTAAACACTTGCCGTAACATAACTCTTACCGTAAACCCTTATCTTCACCTGAACTCTAACCCTGAACACTTACCCTAACTCTAACCATAAACCCTAACCTTAACTCTAATCCTAATCCCTACACACATATTATCCTAATCACATATGTTATATACTTTATAGTGAATAAAATTGTATATATTTTTCTTAAATAAAAACCCATAAGGACGTGTTCCGTGATTCCGTAATTCCTTGAAGCAGCGTTAACATCAGCGTTAGCATGAGTATTGCTGCATTTGTGCCAGAAAAGTGATTAGCATTAATAAGCATTAGCATCTGACACTCTGAGATGAAGTGTGTGTTTGTGTACACTGAGACTCGACCTTCTGCTCGTGAAGCACATCCAGCTGCCCACGCCACACGCTCCCACCCTGATATATTATGGGAAAAGCTGACATTGAGAACATCGCCCTCTACCCCTCTGGCTGTCCAAAACCCCCCAGCTGAGAACCCAGACGTGGCACGGACTCGCCATCTGCCCCCGATACAGCCGACAGCTTCGACAGGGTCGGAGTGAAAAACTCTGATTTGATTCTTTCTTTCATGAAGCAGGAAAAGACTTTTTACGTGCTCACTCACTTGTAGCTCAAAGGAAAGCTGGACGATATGATAATGTCATGATTAATAATGCTATGCGAATATTTTCAGCACTTGGACATTTTAATTAAAAAGTCGCTCAAATATCGCATTCTCATCCCACAGCTCTTTCGAATTCTGGCTTCTGATTGGTCAGAAGGTTTTGGTTTATTTTCTTGAACAGCTGCTTTGATAATGTCATTATGGATATAATTGTAATGGACAGATTTCTGTGGTGTAAGAGGAATAAAACACTTCAGGGTGTGATGTTGGGTGCAAAACATCTTTTAATGATTATATTACTTAAGTAAACAAACAAACAAACAGATAGATAGATAGATAGATAGATAGATAGATAGATAGATAGATAGATAGATAGATAGATAGATAGATAGATAGATAGATAGATAGATAGATAGATAGATAGAAGATTTGTTAATTAGCTGAAATTCCAAACACACTGAATCGATCACTAACTAACTCAGGCCTCCATCACTCTTCTTCCTCCCTCTCTCTCTGTCTTTTTTCTCTCCATCGGTATTTATGTAATGCTGCATATTAGACCCTTTCTCCGTGCACTCCCTCTGTAATTGGTCTCTTCCTGATGAACAGTGAGTCATATCCGACTGCGTTACGCTCAGCGGCGTGTAGGCGTTTCCACAGACTCTCCACAAATAACTGTTGCGAGGACTGTTTCCGTTCGCTTATTCATGTGTGTGCCTTATGAAATGTTATTTTTATTTATTTAATTTCCTTTTAATAAGAGTTATTAATATTCTGGAGGGTGAAGTGACCTGTGTGTTAGTACTGTCTGTTCCTGCAGTACGCCTTTGTGGCCGGCAGGGGGGGGGTACACACCACTTTGGGGAAATATAACCGTAATCAGGTTTTGATGGTTTCAAGATGTCTGTAATAATAAGTGCATCATTATTAGATAGATAGATAGATAGATAGATAGATAGATAGATAGATAGATAGATAGATAGATAGATAGATAGATAGATAGATAGATAGATAGATAGATAGATAGATAGATAGATAGATAGATAGATAGATAGATAGATCAAACTGTTTGCCATTTTTAAAAATAAGAAAATCCAGATTAATTGTATATCTTTCTGGCTAATTAAAAAATTTATTCATTTATTTTCTAATTAAAATGTTGCCTATTATTATTTATTAACATAACTGTTAATAAATATAATTAATCAAAAGCTGATCATTAGCTGCATGTTAGCAGTGTGTGTGTAAATATTTCTATGCAAATTCACCGTACAGGTCACTATAGGTGTAATAATTGTTTGCTATAATACATTAATTGTTGTTACTGTGCAAAGCATCGCCCCTTTTTTTTCTCTCTTGTCTCGTAATCGAAAGACAATAGGATCAGGAGCAGCATTGACTCGTCTGTAATGTTACTGGCCATCTTCAGAAACACACCCTGGGTTATGGAGAGGAATCTACTGATGTGATTTTTGAGTTTATTTGTGGAAAAGATTTACGTAGAGATCGGACTGAGAACTCGTAGCTTTAGTGTACAATTACTGAAACAAACTCTAAATGCTGAACATATCTCAGATGATCGACTGCATTTAAGAAAATCGTGTACGTTTTCTTTTTTTCACTTAATGGCTCATTTAAACCCGGAGGAGTGAAGCAAAGCGAGAGATTGCAAGAAGAATCTCTGAAGCTGATGGAGTGTGTTTGCTTCTGCACCTTATCTCTACTGCACACACACTGCTCTGTGTGTGTGTGTGTGTGTGTGTGTGTGTGTGTGTGTGTGTGTGTGTGTGTGTGTGTGTGTGTGTGTGTGTGTTAGCACCTTTGAGCCTGTATGCAACATTGTGTTATTTACACAAGGACTTAACCTTAGACACTCACACACACACACAACACACACACACACACACACACACACACACACACACACACACACACACACACACACACACACACACACACACACACACACACACACAGAACCTTACACTGAGAGAATTCTTCTGCCACACTTCCGGTGTGTGTGTGTGTGTGTGTGTGTGTGTGTGTGTGTGTGTGTGTGTGTGTCTTTCGGCCTACCCACTGCCTTTTTTATATAGTGACCGAGTAAGAAGGAAGTGTTGCATTTGTTATGTCATGTGTGAAACCATAAAAGAATGAAGAAGCATCTTAGTATTTTCCGTCTCTTCTTTGCCCTCGTGTGGCTGTTCTGTGGAACTACAGGCGAAAATGCAAATGAAAATGCGGTGATTTGTAAAGGGCTTTCTTCCATCCCTCCCTCCCTCCCTCCCTCTCTCCATCCCTCCCTCCCTTCCTCCTCTCTCTCTCTCTCTCTCTCTCTCTCTCTCTCTCTCTCTCTCTCTCTCTCTCTCTCTCTCACACACACACACACACACACACACACACACTTGTAGTGCGCAGGCGTTGGGGATTAGGTCGTGTTTAGTGTGGGGTTTTGAGGATTTTCTCCCTCTTTGGTAGTTTGTGAAACATCACATTTGGATGATAAAATCTGATGGAGCTTTGAAAATAACCACAGTACAAAGCTGTTTTGTTTTTTTTGGTTTTTTTTACAGTAAAAATAAATATTTTATTTATATTTTATTCTCATTTCCTATCAATTTTGTTCACAGCCATTAAAAATAATAAAACATGGAGTGATTTTGCAAATGCATCCTGGAATTTCCTAAAATAAATGAATCCTGTACTTATAAAGTATAAATATCACTGATTGATTAAAGGATGGATGAATGGATGGATGGATGGATGGATGGATGGATGGATGGATGGATGGATGGATGGATGGATTTGTTGCACTAAACTAAAATAATGCCCGAGAAACAGCAAGTCTATAAAATGTTAATAACAGGAAATGTAAGTTACTTATGTAATAATTAATTTGTTTGTTGTTTATTATTAAGGTATTTCCTGTAGGTAGTCGCAGGTGCAGAGCGCATCCACCAATAACATCCATTTTATTATTATAAACTTAAACACTCTCTGTGAATGCTGTATGTTTAATCTACAAATGAAATCTTAATAAGACGTCTATAAGGACATATTCACAGTAAATTGATCTCATCAGACACCAAACAGACCTCTTCTTCTTCTTCTCCTCCCATTAGGGGTCACCACACCGTCTCCATCCCCCCCGTCCTCTACATCTGCTTTTTTCAAACCAACTACCTGCATGTCTTCACTTACCACATCCATAAACCTCCTCCTTAGCCTTTGTCTTTTCCTCCTTGCTGGTGGCTCCATTCTCAGCATTCTCCTACTGATATACCCCATGTCCCTCCTCTGCACATGTCCAAACCATCTCAAATGGGTCTCTCTCACCGTGTCTCCAAAACGTCCTACATGAGCCGTCCCTCTAATAAACTCGTTTTTAATTCTGTCCATCGTCGTCACTCCCAACGAACATCTCAAAATCTTCAACTCTTCTCCCTGCAACCGCACCCCTCCACTGCCCTCCCTCTCATTCACACACATGTACTCTGTCTTACTCCTACTGACTTTCATTCCCCTTCTCTCCAGCGTGTACCTCCACCTCTCCAGGCTCTTCTCCACCTGCTCCCTACTCTCACCACAAATCACAATATCATCCACAAACATCATAGTCCACGGAGACTCCTGTCTGACCTCGTCCGTCAACCTGTCCATCCCCACTGCAAACAGGAAAGGGCTCAGAGCCGATCCTTGATGCAGTCCAACCTTCACCTTAAACCAGTCTGTCGTTCCTACTGCACACTTCACTGCTGTCACACTGTCCTCATACATGTCCTGCACCGCCCTCACATACTTCTCTGACACACCAGACTTCCTCATACAATACCACAACTCCTCTCTCCACCCTGTCGTACGCTTTCTCTAAATCCACAAACACACAATGCAGCTCCTTCTGACCTTCTCTATACTTCTCCATCAACATTCTCAAAGCAAATAATGCATCTGTGGTGCTCTTTCAGCACACTCCTTCTCCATACCTCCGGCATCCACTTACCTTCCAAAATCCTGTTAAACAACCTTGTTTAAAACTCCACTGCCATCTCTCCTAAATATCTCCATGCTTCCACCTTCAGTTTCCACCATCTTATTCTTCTTCCAGTCCTCACTCATCTCCTCTTCTACTTCACCTCCAAAGCCGTCCTACAGACCACAATCTGATGCTGTCTAGCTACACTGTCCCCTGCCAACACCTTACAGTCTCCAATCTCCTTCAGGTTGCATCTCCTACATAGAACATAGTCCACCTGTGTGCACCCTCATTCTCCTCCATCTCACAACCCACTTGTGGAGCATAAGCACTGATGACATTTATCATCACCCCTACAACTTCCAGCTTCATGTTCATCACCCTTTTAGAAACTCTCTTCACCTCCACTACACTCTTACTGTACTCTTCCTTCAGAATCCCCCCTACACCATTTCTCTTTCCATCCACACCATGATAGAACAGTTTAAACACCTCCAATGTTCCTGGTTTTACTCTCTTTCCACTTGGTCTCCTAAACACACAACATCTCTACCTTTCTCCTCTCCATCATATCAGCTCCCTCTCTCCCTTTACCAGTCATAGTACCAACATTTAAAGTACCAACCCGAACCTCCACTCTCCTCCACTTTTCCTTTCCCTGCCGTCTCTGTAGACGTCTTCCTCCTCTCCTTCTCCTCCTTCAGCCAACAGTAGCACAATTTACACCGGTACCCTGTTGGCTAACGATACCTGTGTCGGTCGTTGGTAACTCGGGCCTCGGAAATTCTGGTTTGTGATCCACATATTGTGATCCACATATTTGATTTGGCACATGTTTTACGCTGGATGTCCTTAATAACACAAACCTCCACATTTATCCGGGTTCGAGACCAACACAAAGAGTCACCTGGCTTGTGCAACACTAATGGCTGGGTGAGACACCAAACAGACCATCAGACACTATTCCTTTGATTTAAGTTTATCTCATGAATGAATAACACCTGGCTGGTGAATATTCAGAATGCCAGAATCTGATTGGCTAAGCTGTGCGTGTGTGTGTGTGTGTGTGTGTGTGTGTGTGTGTGTGTGTGTGTGTGTGTGTGTGTGTGTGTGTGTGTGTGTGTGTGTGTGTTTTGCTGCAGTGTCCTCGTGTATCACCACCTATAAGAAGACGCCTCCTCCGGTTCCTCCACGCTCCTCCACCAAGCCCTTCATCAGCATCACGGCTCAGAGCAGTACAGAGTCGGCGCAGGACGCCTACATGGACGGGCCGGGTCATCGCCATGGTGACACGGCGCTGCATTCGGCTCTCAGTAACTCCACAGAGAGCATCGACAGCATGAAGGCTCTGACGGCCGCCATTGAGGCAGCGAACGCGCAGGTGCACGGCCCTGCAAGCCAACACGTCAGCTCAAGCAGCAACGCCGGCCCCACCTCACCTCTGCCCCTGCCCCTGACTTTGCCTCTCCCTGTCCCTGTTCCTGTCCCTGTACAGATTCCCACACTGGAGGACACACACCGGGACCCTCTCAGGGACGCACACAGGGATACACATAGGGATAGACACAGGGATACACACATAGATACACACAGAGATGCACACAGGGACGCACACAGGGACACACACAGGGACACACACAGGGATACACACAGGGATACACACAGGGATACACACAGGGATACACACGGGGATACACACAGGGATACACACAGGGATACACACAGGGATGCCCACAGGGAAGCTCTCCGCAAAGGCCGGTGTCTCTCCATCGGCATACAGGTGAGATAGAGAAAGAAAGAAAATATTGATGTATTTTGGCTAAACTAACCGGAAATATATTATGCTTTTTATATGGTAAAAAAATATAAATAAATAAGTAAATAAATAAATAAATAATTGCACACATGCAGTACCGACAGTGTCCACTGGGGAGCAGAAAAGCACAGACTGAGTTCCAGCTCAAACGGTTTAGAAACATTAAATAGGATAATTATAATTAAATAAATAAATGATTACACTAGATGATTAATAATATAATAGATGACACATTTTGATTGTGTGTATGTGTGTGTGTGTGTGTGTGTGTGTGTGTGTGTGTGTGTGTGTGTGTGTGTGTGTGTTTGTGTGTTTGTGTGTAGGTGGACGGCCCTGAAGATCAGGAGGCTGAGGACCAATCGAAGTTTCAGTCAGTAGGGATTCAAGTTGAGGACGAGAGAAGGTGTGTGTGTGTGTGTGTGTGTGTGTGTGTGTGTGTGTGTGTGTGTGTGTGTGTGTGTGTGTGTGTGTGTGTGTTTGTTTTTGACCCTGTTACTTGTAGGAACCTATGATGAATCACAATCATGACTCAGCTGCAGTATTACTGTGTTCTTTTGTCTAAAATGTCATACTTTGCGCACACACACACACACACACACACACACACACACACACACACACATGCTTGTTTGACCTTACACCATGCCTCCTGTCTGCTATACTACAAATCTGAGTAGTTTACCCACAGGCAAGACAAACTGAGAATATCACAGCTTTCATCACCATGGCTGTGTCCCAATTTATATCCTCTTCACTACATAGTGCACTATATATATATATATATATATATATATATATATATATATATATATATATATATATATATATATATATATATATATATAACAGGGTGTATGTGGCTTAAATAGTATATAGGGTCTATTTGCTGAGATGTTTGTGATGGTGTTTAAGTTCCTTTCGTGGTGTTTCCTGGCAGTCATCGCCGGATCATGCGCTCCAACAGCGTGACGGCGGCGGTTCAGGCGGACTTGGACATGCCCGATTTCTCTCCCACCGAGTCTCCAGACAATGACGTTACCTTTTCTCGGGATGCCACGGCCTCCACGGTGAGCATCCAGGGCTCGGGGAACCATTACCACGCTTGCACCTCAGATGACTACGCCTCCGTGGGCTTTGACCCGTCCGTGCTGCCTCCTCCGGAGCCCTGGGTGGACAGCGGCGTTATCGAGGACCAGCTCCAGAGTGCACGAAGCCGCTCGGTGTGCCAGCGCGACGGACGCTGGTTCCTCAAACTGCTGCAAGCCGAAGCCGAGCGCATGGAAGGCTGGTGCAGGCAAATGGAGCAGGAGGAGCGGCACAACGAGCTTCCTGATGACAGTGAGCCACCTCACACACTTTCGCACACAATTACACACAATTACACACACTTACATACACTTTATGTGTGCTAATTTGAGAACATAAAAAATGTAAATATACCCAGTGCCCTCCTGCAATCCCACAATGCACCAGTGTCACTTCGCCTCACTGAGAGCTGTGTAATAATTAGTGAGCGTGTTTAATGAAGTGTGTTGAGGCTGAGAGCAGTGAAGTGTGCTGAGATCAGCCCTACAGGAGCAGGGCCCGATTTAGCACATCTTATATTAGTTGAAGCCAAAGGCAAAAAAAACAAACAAACAAACAAACAACTAAACCAACAAACTGAGCAGCACAGAGACACGCAAATAACAACCTCAAACACTCTGAAATAAACACTCATCTGCATGATGAAGACCATTTAAAAAGAATAAATAAAAGTAATCCACATTCCATATACTGTATATAATATTTTTTTATATATAAATAAAAGCATTTACTCATAGACAAACATAACTATTCAATATCAAAAAAACAAGCGAAACTTTTTATTACAATTTCCAAAGTTTAAATTCCAGATTTTTTCACATTTCCATATTTAATCAACTGTTGAGAATCAAATGGTAAGAAAATCCATCAGTACATTAATCACACAGCATATTAATCACATGTTAGGCTTTAATACTGTGTGTGTGTGTGTGTGTGTGTGTGTGTGTGTGTGTGTGTGTGTGTGTGTGTGTGTGTGTGTGTGTGTGTGTGTGTGTGTGTGTGTAGTTCTGGGGAAGATCCGCAGTGCAGTAGGCAGTGCCCAGCTTCTCATGTCTCAGAAGTTCCAGCAGTTCAGAGAGCTGTGTGAGGAGAACCAGGTGAGTTTACAACGCTGATGTGTCTTTGTAACGCAATAAAGTTGCAAAATAAAATTTTCTACTTTTTATGATATCACAATTTCATTTAGTTTATTCTGTGTATTTTTATTATTATTAATTATTATTACAATTCTTCAGCATCTTGTAAAGACTGCATGTGGAGACAGACACACTGAATGATTCTTAGAAATGCAGTAA
>NC_139595.1:19100528-19110528 GCF_946808225.1 Silurus aristotelis | reverse complement strand
CGTAGTGTTTGTACAGAAACTTTACGAGGACACGCATGCAGACCTGTTACCATAGAAACACCGTATATCCTATTTGTACTTTAATTCTTGTATTTATTTATTTACTTATTTATTTACCTTTTTAATGTACTTGTTTATTTGTTCATTTTCTTTTTGTACGGTTTTTGTTCAGTTCAGTGATCGCTCATGCTCCCTTCATTTTGTGAACATGTTGTACTGTATGTATAGACATGATGTGTGCAGACAGACGACGAACACAATAAATTCTGCAAACTTTTATTGCTCTTACTGTGGACGTGTGTGTGTGTGTGTGTGTGTGTGTGTGTGTGTGTGTGTGTGTGTGTGTGTGTGTGTGTGTGTGTGTGTGTGTGTGTGTGTGTGTGTGTGTGTGTGTTTATGAAAAGTGTTGATCTCTGTGGGACCTTCTCATTCCCTCATTTACTCAGCTTTATCGTTTAATTTTGCCTGGTCCCTCTGATCTTAGTCATTGGTTTTCAGATCTTATGATGTTTTTTTTTTTAAACTTTTGCTCAACCCCTTTTTCCTCAACTCCTTACTCCTTATCCCCTCATTCACCATTTTCATACTTCAAGCACCTAAATGGGCTAAAAATCCTGGCATCAGACAGCATCTTCATAGTGAGGGATCCACACCCCTATTTCCTCAATCCTAGCTCCTCATCCCCGATTCCTTTCCTCATACCTATTTTTTTCTCCTCACCCCTAACTCATCATCCTCTGTCTCGTCAGCCCTTATCTCCTTATCCCTAACTCCTCTTCTACAACTCCTCAGTCCCATAGCTGATAAAGTTTCCTAAGATAAACTATAATGTCATTTCTTTGACTACAAATGTATGTCCTAACGTTCAATGTTGATGTTAACTTCCTAAAATCATGTGCTCTTTCAAAACTTCCTGCTTGAACCTGCTTGTGCCCTAGCTGCTTTATATTTAGCTTCATCTTAACCTTTAGTTGCTAGGTCACTATTTTCAAGGCCAGCTTTTTCTCATCAAACACTCATTAATGTAATGAAGATTAGAGCCTCAGTAGGACACAGCTGCTATTCTGACTTTGGCCACCAGAGGGAGCGTCACTAAACTCGGGTTCTCTGTAGAGAATCGTGCGTTCCCTAAAAGTTTATTGGACTGTGGGAATTTTATCAAAATAAATTACTAATACAAATATCAGGAATATTACTTTTATACGAACCATGTTATTTTCATAGTTTTTTTTTTTAAGTGGGTTTCATAAATTTGTAATGGTTATAAGTTTATAAATAAGTATTATTTGGAACTTTATTGAAAGGGAAACACACTGTTTGAAGGGCTTATGAGAACTTCAGGGTACTTACAGAGAACCACATGGTTTCTATGAGTTTAAGCTCATAGAATTGTGCCTCCCAGATCACTTTTGTAGAATCAGCTCTTTAACTGGACTTCATTAAGCTTTTTAATGCTGCATGATCTATAGCTTTGTGCGAATTAAGATGCTGAAAATGTGGGTTCTTCAAAGGGTTCTTTGTATAGTTAAGGGGTTTTCAGTTTCCTAAAAGGGTTCTAGCTTAAAATGTTGTTTAAGAAGGAAATGCAATGTTGTTTTATTGTCAGAGAAAAAAACAAGGGTTTATATGAAAAACGTCATTTGTGTTCATTTGTTTAAACTGGGTTTTGATTTATTTTTTTTTATACTGTATATTGGGTAAGGAGATGATTGGGACTTTGAACTTAATTCTGCAGTGTGCCAAAGACCAATAAACAGTGAACCAGGAGAAGAAGAAGAAACTGAAGGTAAGCTTACGGTTTGTTTTGCCTCCATTTCTTTCTTAACAATGAATGAGCCATTATTCTAATTTTTATGCACAGGATTCTGAATGACTGTGGACTAAATGTAAAAGAATCATCAATTGAATACCTGAGAGAAGATCTACAGGCTGTTTAATATCATTTACTCAGAAACACTGAAACAATTTAAAGAGGTACTATTAAATAGATTAACCGGATAATTAGCTGTTTCTATTCCATTGTATTTCACAAGACAAGTCCAAAGCCAATGTGTAAATCTCTATAGACTCCAGGTGCTTCTTTAAACATAACATTAATGATGATAACCTTCAGCTTCTTCACTCTCAAGACTCTCATGAATCATTAGTGGTCCTGCGTGGGATTCTGTTGAATGTTCAAACTCTCAGAAAACAGCCTGAGGGCAAACACAGCTTTTCCAGATTAACACAGAAATCAATGTGTCTAGGTTCTGATGGGAATCAATAATAATCCTCTTAAGTCTTAAAGAGGATAAACCTATTAATGTGCACAGCATCTTCAAACATCATCTTCTTTTTTTGCATGCATTTCTACAAATCTAAAATGTCATTAACGTCCAGTTATGGACTGTTTACAATATGAGAATTATCGGGTCAAAGATGCAGGTACAAAAGGTTCTTCTTCACTTTTAGCAACATCTGATAAACTTTGTGCACTTGGTTATAAAAGATTACGCAATAATACATGTATCTGGGAAGGTTAAGAACAACTAGGACGCGATGGGACGAATCTTCTGCCGTGTCTTTCTCACTAATGACACGTTCCTGGAAGCGCGCGTTCCCATTGACTCCGTGTACACGTTTATAAATCGGTATTATCCGTGCTGACTGCTTTAATGCGCGCTACGTGCAGAGGCTGGAATTCACGCATTGGTGCTGGACTACAGAGACACAGAGACCGGAAAATCAGGACACAATGTCTCAGCTGAAAAACAAGTGTTGATGCTCTGCATCCCTCCAGCGCGCCTCTAATTTGTCCAGCAGTCTGCAGAGCGGAGAGACTCTGTGCGCGCGCTGTGCCGCATGTGGTGGGATTCCCAGGATCCCCACTCTCCATTCCCACTCCCCTACCCCGTGTCTGAGGTTGCCAGATTTGGGAATGTAATTTGGGATACAGGAGTTGTTGCTCCACTTGGTTAGATGTTCATTAGATATTTGGTGCTGATGGTCTAAACATTTCCGGGTCAATTCAATTCATGCACACATTTTATTGACTTGTTTTTATATTTATTATAATTAGGATCAGTTTTAGAGAAATTTATCTTTTCAAAAAGTTTTTGTTTTTATAATTAGAATTCTGATTCTGAAGTTCAAGTAACTTGCATTGTATTTACTCGGTTGAGGAGCTCACAGGAAGGACCCCCAGCTCACAGGAAAGACCCCCAGGGTCGCCAGACTGAAATCTTTAAAGCGATCACAGATATTAAATAATGCAATTATTCTAGATTATTATTACAGTTTTAACACGCCTTAGAACTCGCCTAATAATAAACCCCCTGTCCTCAAAACATTGCCAATGTTCCGCATTCATTTGATGCCTAATCACTTTAAATCACAAATTTCCAACAACTCGGGTCTTGAAGTCACCTGACCTGCACATGAGTTTTCAATTAATCAGCTGATTGGCAGCTCTGAGCTGAAGAGCAGGAAAACACTGCAGTGTTCAGGATAAAGGATCAGCCTGAAAAGCTCGTGCACTTTAAAATACCACTGGATTCCTAAATTAGGATGATTTAAGGGATGATTTATTGCCTCAAAATTCTAAAATATACGCTTTCCGATGGCACTTTGAGGTGTTCTGCTGATCATGCAGTGTGAATTTATTTATTTATTGACTGAAACAAGTCGAAGCTTTTTACAGGTTTAGATTAGAGCATTATTTCTTGGTCAATGTGTTAAAGAAGTTTTTTTATGTAGCACTTCAGTGTTTTACCCCAAATCTCAATCTGATACATAACTGAATTGATCGTTTCTGCTTCGACCTCAACTCCAAATAATCTGTAAAGAAATAAAGAAAATGTGTTCAATCACTCAGTTAACGTCATTACACCCCGGCATGTCCTCCTCCTTTCTTTTAATCTGTTCATCTAATCCCCGACATGTTTCACACTGCAGATTACACGGATTATCCAGTGCTAAACAATAATTAATCCTTTTGGGAACACATTTTCTTTTCATATATTGAAAGTGTATGCATTTTTTCTTTTTTTTACATCTGCTCTTGGAGGCTTCCAGCGACCACCGACTGTAGTCTGTAACGCGTTGCACCACGTGGTTCATGCGCCATGACGTGTCATTTATAATATTCTCTATTGTAGCGTCTGTTGAAAAAAAAAAAAAACTAACAAATCCGGAGATCCAAGTGTTGCATTTCCCAGGCCGACCCCCGGTCTGCAGCGGTCACCGCCGCCGCTCAGGGTCTGACACTCCGCGTAATTGATTGTGTGGAGGTGGCGGTCACGGTGGCGCCGTCTGCGCTCCTTCACCAGCGCGCGCTCCTTCACCAGCGCGCGCTCCTGTTCCACCTGTCCTGCGTGAACGCGAACGCACGGAATTTTTCCCTCTGAATGAATGCAATGCAGATTTAAAATAGAAAACAGGCCTAAAGAGGAGTAAATACACAGTCATCACCAGTTCCTTTTATCTGGGATCGTTTATTTATTTTAATACACAGATAAAACAACCCAATAATATTTGATAATATTTTCTATATACTATCTTTCTATCTAGTGTCTACTTTATAATTCTGTAATCAACAACGCCGCTGTTTATGGTTTAAGTAGTTTAAACAACAAAAAATAAATGAATAAAAATCAACGACATGTTTCATGATCGGAAATGTTTTTCAGCATTAAAATGTATGGAGAAGTAAAGATTTACAAATGAAGCCCGTGGAACACCATCACCATCATTATTTCATTATTTCATTATTTCATTATTAAAGCCCATTTTCAAACCTTTGCTTATCATACAGAGACTTTTAGAAAAAAAAATTGTTTCTGCATTAACAATGTTTGTATTGCGCCTATAAAAGAAAAAGAAAAATGATCAAAAATGCGCTTTAATGGGTTGTTTAATTAAATATTTAGCTCGTGTTATACAAATTCATGGGTGAAAGCATCTCATCTTCTTCTACTTGGGTTTTTTTCTTTTAGATCTTTTACGATATACAGCATGTTCATTAAAACTGACATGTATTAAAAAATATGGAAGGTCCAAGTCTGTTCTTTGATTTATAATAGTTATTGAAATATTTGTCAACTCTTATGATGGTTAATGCTTTTTAATGTTTGTAACAATCCACTTGTAGCATGTCATCCTGTAGGAAGAAATTAATGTTTTTTTATTATTATAATGAAAAGCACTAATTGTGTTGTTTCAGGGATGAATAAAACTTCTCCGTTAAACCGGACACCTGATGGAGCAAACAAAAAAAACATCGAATGCCTTTGCAAACAAAACAAAAAGTGCAAGTGGGCAACATTCACCCGAGTCGCAATGCGCGAAGCCTCATTTATCTCACACGTTGCAGGTTTGGAGCTGCTGAGCTATTGGTTGTTTGGCACAGACCCCTGGCTGCTCGGCGCTTCGACACCACAAAAAATCTGCACGCTTTTTTTTTTTTTTTTTTTTTTTTTTTTTTTTGCATAACGAGCCGATCCAAAAACGTGAAGCACATTTATCACTACCTTTTTATCCGGGCCCCGTTTCAGATGCGCTCTTTAGCATACAGGCTGCTGCAGGGCAGGGCTGCGGTGTTTATTCAGCTCTTTGACTCTCGGAAACGCGCAAGTGGCGAGATTCCCACGGACCGAGCCGAGTCTGGAGCTGCAGCTTGCCACGACAACCATTAGACTTTTAGCACAGCCTCCTGTTCTCGAACAAAAATCACCCCCTCCTCCCTACATCTTTGTTTGAATAGGGTTTGTTGATAGACTCCAACCAGCAGCATCTCAGGTACCAGCGTAATTTGTTTGCCCTGTTTGGCCACCACTGAGAGCCACGCTGCTGCTACCAGCCCCCCTCTACAATCAAACCATACGCGCCCTGTCCTCCAAACACTGCCCTATTTATTCATCCTTGTCGCTTAATGACCTCTCGAGTAAAATGAAGTGAAATGAAGTGAGCTTAGTCGATGCTAGAATCCGAGCATATCTAAAAGCCTCGCGCTCTGAGAGTGCCAGGCCGCAGCGGAAAGTGCCAGAGCTGCACCCTGGTAAGGAGGGTTGGTGTTGGTAAAACGTTAACTCCAGACTGCTGGTGCACAAATCACTTACAGGTGTCAGTGCAATAATATCAAAGTGATCATTTCTGTGTGTCCAACAACTTTAAACGCACACACAAACACAGGAATTAATGGTTAAGACGCACTAAAGATTGGACAGCGTAATTATGGTTTATGGAGTTTATTAATAGATAGATAATTTGATGGATTGATTGATTGATGGATGGATTGGTTGGTTGGTTGATTGGTTTTTAACCCTTAACAATTAAATAACAATGGATATCTCATGTATATTATCATGGGTAAATTCAGACCTTTATTCTGACAAAATTAAAAGTCTAAAATGTTAGAAATGTCAACATTTTAACTTTTTTTTATTATTATATAAAGACACTCAACTTCAAGGAACAACATGAGTGATGTCAGGCTAAATCCTGAACATGGACTCGGTGAAAGCAGACCTCTGGGGCATTGTGTCATCACTATTCATGAGAAACTGTTACAGAATATCTGTGAAGTGCTGATGATAAAGCAAAGCTTTTAATTAAATCTCTAAACTAAATGGTTGAATGCCCACCTGCTCCTTTATCCACTTGTGTTGATTGACTACTGACCATCAGGGCAAAAATAAAACCCAGCTGTTGAATTGGTCTAGATACTGGGTGATGCACAAGAGGAGACTCGACCCAAACAATTACTCACAACACAAAATTCCTTAGTGTTCCTTAGGGATTACACACCTGAATGCACACATGTAAAGTACACACACTTTACACAACCTCAAGCCTCAAACTGTTCTTACCACACACACTTCATCTGATCAATCATATGTTTTGTCCACAGACAGTTGTGGAATTATCTGATTATAGATCTAAATGAACATATTGGAAGATAGTGTCAAGATGTTGAAAGCCAAATAAAGATTTCTAGCATGTTATTCATCAGGAAGATGCCTGATGAAGATCCATTACAGGAAAACCCCTTTATCTTATCTTTTACTTGACTCAGGGAAGATGCCTGATTCATAGATGCCTGGGTTTCATATTTGGACATATGTTTTAAAAGTTAAATGTTCCTGAAACTTAAATGTTCATTACCCTCTCCCCAATCAGTGGACCATTTCACAACTTTATCCCTGACGATTCTCTGGGCTTCTATAGACACCCTAATCCGAAAAAGTGCTCGTACACCCAAAGCGCGCGCCTTTGCTTATCTAACAATAGATATAAATAAGTTATTTGGGGTGAATATAATCAGAATTCGCTTTTTTTCTACGAATTAAAACGCTCTAGTCAAGTTTCGAGCTTCAAGTTTCTCATCAGTGGAGCTTGGAAAGGCGACAGTTCCGTGCGTCCCTGCGCGTCTCTTTTCTCGGATTGATGGCCCTTATGTTCATCTCCTCGACGACATCTCTGTCTCTCTGTGTCTCTCTGTGTCTCTCTCCTTTCGTGCGCCCACGTTTTGTGCTGTATTGTATTTCATTGTGTCGCATTGTGCCGCATTGTGCGGCGGCGCTCGTGCTCTATCCGGAGCCGCGCGCCCCGCCTCGGTAATGAAGTGCGCAAGTTCTTGAATGCTACCTGCTTTATAAGAGAGGACTTTAAGAAAAACAGGGTCGCAGGGGTCAACCTGCCTGAGTGACCTTTCTAAACAGTGCTCGCTCCGGCGCATTGTCCGGTTTCCGTGGGTGCAAAAAGCGCACGTGGGCAAACATAAACAGCACTTAATCGCCAATAAGAGCAAAGGAGACAAACCTACAAGTCCTTCACAACACCTGAGAGGCTCTTCAATCATTGTTCACAAGCCACTGGTTTTTTTTTTGTGTCTTTTTGCTCATAAAGCTTTTATATGTCACTGACTGACTGACGGCTCTTTATTGCGCAGCAGAATGAAGCGGTGCGCAAACAGTAAATCAATAAATGCTTAATATTTAAAAATATAATTACCAGACGATCTTTGTTTTCAGAATATTGTTTATTTTCAACAGGTCGTCGAATAACCACTGCAACACGTGTAGAACTGCATTAGATTAATAAGAAACAGGTCAATTTTATAGGTTGTTTGGAGATTAATAAAGAAACAATTACATTATAAATTAATTACATTAATAAATCGATCATTAGGCAAACTTCAAATCAACCACCGCATTAATAATGTAAAAAAGAACTGAATTGGTTTAGCTGGAATTTTAAATTTTTTATAAACTTAATGTTCTTTTTGTGTTTGCAGCATTTACGTCTTGAATGTATCATCATCAATTATTTATTTATTTATTTATTTATTTATTTATTTATTTATTTATTTATTTATTTATTTATTTATTTATTTATTTATTATATATCCTTGTTTTTGTGTAATTGCCATAAAACGAAATAAGTAATAAATGAATAAACAGATAAATAAATAACAGCTTAGCCAGTCACATGTTTTCCCTGTTTAATGAAATGATAATAATTCTTATCTTCTTCGAGTGTCTGCGGGTGTAAACAAGATGGGCGTGGCTTCTTCTTAGGTGCGCTGCTTGTGCGGCTGCTTGCTGCTGATTGGCTGGCGCAGCCCGTTAATGGCACGCGACTGCGGATGTACTTATAAAAGGTCTTCGCGTGCCGGCCTTTCAGAAAGCCGCAAAAAAGAAAGGATGGAGACGGTGCTGGATCCGTTTGCAGGACTGGACTCTTTCTCCTCCGCCTACTTCGACGACGATGACTTCTTCACCGAGCGATGCTCGCGCGATCACACGGACGCGGACGACTTCTTGGACGACGACGTCGACTTCCTCGCGAGCCAAATCCAAGAGTACTACGAGGACTACCGCGCGCGCGATGGAGACTACAGCTGCGACGTGGGCCGCTTCTCCTCTGCTTCCTCCTCCTCCTCTTCGTCTTCCTCCTCCTTGTCGTACAGCGTGCCGGGTTTTTCCCCGAGGCGCGGTGACGGCGCTCTGCAGCTGAAGAGGCGCAGAAGAGCGCGTTCCGAGCAGGAGATGCAGCAGCTGCGTCAAGCCGCCAACGTGCGCGAACGCAGACGCATGCAGTCCATCAATGACGCGTTCGAAGGTCTGCGATCGCACATCCCCACTCTGCCTTACGAGAAACGCCTCTCCAAAGTGGACACGCTGCGTCTCGCCATCGGTTACATCAACTTCCTGGCTGAACTGGTTCAATCCGACGCGCCCATCAGGAATTCCAGCCATGAAGCTCTAAATCAGCCAAAAAAAGTCATCATCTGCCACAGAGGAACAAGTAAGAGTTGTGCAAACTACACCAACAATGTTCATCATCATCATCATCATCATCATCATCATCATCATCATCATCATCATTAATTATTATTATTATTATTATTATTATTATTATTATTATAATTATTATTATTATTATTATTATTATTATTATTGGTAGTAGTAGCACCAGGAAATAATAAGTCTATTTGAGTATTATTATTAATAACCGCTAAGAGGTTATTATTATTATTATTATTATTATTATTATTATTATTATTATTATTATTATTATTATTATTATTATTATTATTGTTATTGTTATTGTTATTGTTATAAATTAATTTGCGTATCTCTCGTTCTCTCCAGGATCTCCTTCCCCTGATGATCCAGATTACGGCCTGCCCCCACTGGCCGGTCACTCTTTGTCCTGGACGGATGAGAAGCAGCTCAGGGAGCAGAACATTATCCGCAGGGCGAAGGTTTGGACCCCGGAGGATCCTCGCAAAGTGCACTTCAAATCCACGTTTGCCAACATCGAGAACGAACCTCCGTTTGAGTTGGTCGCGTGACGTGAACCTAATCCCGGTGTTTATTCGGTACACGGACTGTGTGGGATTCTCCACTGTGTTTATGTCGCGTTTGTAAATATTTATTATTATTATTATTATTATTATTATTATTATTATTATTACTTCAGCTGTCCTGCAGTCTGACTGTAAACTGACTGTAGATCC
>NC_139595.1:19058028-19095528 GCF_946808225.1 Silurus aristotelis | reverse complement strand
GGTTGTCAGTTTAAATCCCAAGTCCACTGTTACGGCTACATATTTATGCTATGTGTACATATTACTACTATTATATAAAGCCTCATAACAGTACATTTAATGACAAATCTCAGATATTGAAACATGGATATGATGCTGCTGCTGCTGCTGCTGCTGATGATGATGATGTTGATCAATTTAAAGTAGTAGAAGAAGAAGAAGAAGAAGAAGAAGAAGAAGAAGAAGAAGAAGAAGAAGAAGAAGATATTTTAGAAAAAGCACTCAGAATTTCAAATTCTGGATTTTTTTAGAATTTGGTTTTTATTAACAAGAAAATAAAGACAAGAAGAAGAAGAAGAAGAAGAAGAAGAAGAAGAAGAAGAAGAAGAAAAAGAAGAAGAAGAAGATATATAGTGGATACATTTGTCTATCAGTCGGTTTCAATGCTAAATATTTTGGTAGCATTATTACAATTGTCACGATTATATTCCAATATAAAATTTTGTGACCAAACAGAAAAATAAGTAAATGTATTATTTTCTTTGAGCTTAAAGATTGTTTATAAAAAGCGGAAGCTTTTCCACAGATTCTCTGTACTACGATCAATTGATTCCATTATAAATTGTTCCTAATCCTTGTGCCATGAAAGAAGATGCTCGCCTTCAGTGGCCATTAAAATGATCTATAAAATGAACCCTTGTCCTGGTTCCAAAACCTCTCCATGGGACCTGGATGCAGACCAGCACACAGCATATTAACAATAAACTCGTTACTAAGTCGTGCACGTCTCTGATGAGTTATAAGATGCTGTGCGTTGGAGACAGCTGGCCTTGCTTGGCCACGCACAGAGCTCCAGTGCCACCCTGGATCTGCCATGCACAGCCACTGTGACCTTCCCCCTCCAACTTTCCTTTCAGTCCATTACAGCCATAAAGGCGTCGTGCTATGATCTTTGTGCTCAGCAGAATGGGGTGGAATATGGTGCTTAATAGGAGAGGCATTGTGTCCAGCTTTTGCTTGCCTCATACTATGAATTATTGCTTCTCTTTTATTCGCCTGGACTGCAGTTACCATATGAGGTTCATCCACAGCCTGCCAGGCGCTTGACTCCTATTTTTATTAATGCTTTTTCTTCTTCTTCTTCTTCTTCTTCTTCTTCTTCTTCTTCTTCTTCTTCTTCTTCTTCTTCTTCTTCTTCTTCTTCACCTTCTGCTTCTTCTTTTTTTTAAACTCCTCGAAGTCATGCATTATATAACCAGGAGAATGAGAACACGTGCCCGAGGTGTCTTTCCTGACAAAATCCTCCCGGGACTCGAAAATCTGATGTGTTTTTACCGTTTCAGAGACACACCGATAGTTAATGAGTTAAATAAACGCAGGGGATTGTGGTTTTTTTTGGTTTTTTTTACACCGCTGTAATGAAACTCTGGAGAATAAGTGAGAATTTAATGAAATATATCCGCGTAAAAATCATGTCCGGATCGAACAGGTGTTTATTTTATCAATCTTTAATGCGTTCTTGAACATTTTATGCAAGATTTCAGTTCAAAAAAATAATTTAATTCCCTTCATTAAAACATAATCGATTTAATTTTCTAATCCTGCCACGGAATTTGCAACAATAATACACAGAAATTATATTTTTTTGCCGATTCATGCTTTCGAACAACAATTTCGAAAACAATGAAAAAGAAAAAATATAAAAATAAATTGTAATTTTTAGTACGTTTAAAACTTAATATTTTGTCAAAATATGCCAATAAACATAATTAAATTAGTCATTTGGTAATTAACTTATTAAAAGTGTAATAGTTTTTTTTTAATGAGCGCAAAAAAGATTTCTCATTTTAGAAAAAAATTACATTAAAAAGAGCGAAATTCTTATAATTGATATATTTGATCAGTAATGTAAAGGAATTCGAGCTTCATGTTTGCTCTCGCAGCTTTGGGGGAAACAGGGTTCCATCATTATTCACACACACAAAAAACCTCCGAACAAAAATGTGATAAATTACAAATATGCAAATGTTGCGTGTCGCTGTTGTGTTGTGCGCGTGAATTTGGCGTGGTGGTGGTGAAAAGCCCCCGCACAACACGGTGCGACATGTTTCCGCCGTGCGCGTCCTGCGCTCCGGACCCCCAGACCACTGCACCGCCGCTTCTGTTCCTTCAGGAGAATGCAGGAGAGATTCGGAAAGGTTTTCTCTCCATCTATCATTCATTCTCTTTTCCCCTCTTTTCACCGAGTATTATATTAAAATTAATATTCACAGGATGGAAATGTATGAAGCGCACCGATTGGTCGCTGTCATGAACTTCACTGCTCAGTGAGGAACTCAGCAAGAACAGACTATGGATTTGAAAAAAAAAAGATGCAGCTGAAAGTATATATAAGAAGAATATAATGCTATAAATAAGCATTTCAAAGCTTTATTTTACTTCTCTTCACAAGGTGCAAAGTTAGCTGTTGCAGTGTGTGTGTGCGTGTGTGTGTGTGTGTGTGTGTGTGTGTGTGTGTGTGTGTGTGTGTGTACCCTGGGTAACGCAGGCAGTAAGTGAAGCTCTCAGGTTCTTTATTGTGCCCATGAAGGCTGCAAAAGAAGCAGCTCAGTGCTGATTTGTCCCATAAGTTTCTTGCAGTGAGTTTTAATGGCCTCAGGCCAGGCCTGGGAACGTTTCCAGCCTTGACTCCCATTAACCCTCTATGGTGAAACTCTGCTGGAATCCAACACACCAGCCATCTCCATTTATCCCCTAACTAATGCAACCAATTAATTTCTTGAGGTGCACAAAAAAATCTGTTTTTTTCCCCCTGTTGTTTTACAAACTGTGCTGCAGTGTGTGTGTTCAGTGACTTTCCCCCCTCCAGAGATCGTTTAAGGTGCTGATATAAATCAGACACCTGACTATAGACTTGCTGTGGAAGAATAAAAAGAGGAAAAAGGGGAAAAAGAAAGAAAGAAAGAAAGAAAGAAAGAAAAAAAAGAAAGAAAGAAGCACTTCAGCCACAGTGTCAGACTGAGCACAGCACACACTGGTGATGCATTGTGTTTTATGTGACATGCAGTAGCCTAGTTAGTAAGAGATTACAAGGAATTAAAGCATAATCACATAATCCTGGTGCGAAAGGGGCGCAGAGCGGTGATCCCAGCTCACCATCTCCACAGATCAACATCCATTTCAAATGACACTCTGTTAAAGGAGAAATTGGTAATTGATTCTAAGCTTGTCTCTGAGGATCAACAAGGGCTGATGGGGAGCTGGCTGTGGAGTACAGCACCGCAGGGGATTCATACACACACACACACACACACACACACACACACACACACACACACACACACACACACACACACACACACACACACACACACACAATCTGTCTTGTGAGCACCTTTTACTTAAAAATTAATAAAACAAATATGTTTTTGTTTCTTTTAGTTGTTTTTTTTTTCATACTGCTGTTAGATATTCCTATGCTTGTGGTGCATTTGGTCTTCAACAAAATATACCAACATTTAGACAAAGGTGAATTATTTACTGAATTATTATAATGAATGTATAATTGATTAAAGTAACATATTTTATTTTATGGAAAAATATTTAATGCATGCTTTTATTTAAAGCTTTTTATGAGGATTAATTTTCTCTAAATAACACTTCACTGTGTTTACAGATTCAAACCCCTCTAACAATAATTTAAGACAAAAAGACAAAATATATTATTAAATCATAACCTGCTACAATTATATATATTATATTAGATTGCAATTAAAGATATTTCTCTTACTTTTACTGGAAATTCACATTTTGTAGAATTTTAACCAACAACGAGGTTCTTTACATTCTTCTGAATAATTATTTATTGTATTAGAAATAAAGGTTGCAATCAAAGATATTAAGTAATTTTACACAGAATGCTCTGATGATGATGATGATGATGATGATGATGATGATGATGAGGAGGAGGAGGAGGAGGAGGAGGAGGAGGAGGAGGACGAGGAGTAAAATACTGCTTTTTTTCCAGTATAAAACTGCACCACACACATGAAGTGGATTCGTTTCCATCCTGCAGTGAACTTCTACAGGAACTGAAACGATCAGCTCATATTGTTTCCTTCCTGGAATGCTATCTAAACCCTTTGAGTTTTTCCATGATTTTTTTGAGGGGGACCGTGTGAAGCTCAAGGACATTCTTGGATGTCTCCTGATGTTGGCTAAAGAACACACGCGCTTCTTTGCGCCTCTGAAGCAGTGGATTACGGCCATTCAGTCCCTGAGTCAATTAAACCCTGTTAAAGTCATCGCCGTCTTTGTTTACATATTATGGGAACTCTGTGAAGTGGGAGGAGAAGAAATAATCTAATGAATGCCTTTTCAAAAGCTAATTTAGGGCCTGTGTGTGTGTGTGTGTGTGTGTGTGTGTGTGTGTGTGTGTGTGTGTGTGTGTGTGTGTGTGTGTGTGTGTGTTGTGGATTAAAGAGCTTAATGTGAAGATCTTATACATTGTGTATTAAAGGTCCTACAGGGTATTAAGTGAATAATCACAACGTTATATTTATAGTTATTTGACTATAAAAAAAAAACATTTAAAAATAAACACACTCCAGAAATTGGTGCAGAATGATTAATTTTTTGGCTGTTTGGAGGGGGAGAAGAGCAAATCTTCATCCTTCTTGTCCTCTAATCAGAATCCTAAAATGTAATAAAATAATAATAAAATAAAATAAATTAATAAAATGCTATAGTGAGAGTACCTGATGCATGACGCATGTACAAACGCCCTAAACTGGGAAATAAAGTGGCATGTAAGGAAAGTATGAGCCATAAATTGCGATGTGGGATGAGTGCTTTTTAACCATCCCAAGTCATTTTTTTTACCAATCAAATGAATGTGAGGACTGCCCATGGGAGGGGCAACATGACATTTTCCCCGGCCGAGAGTAAACAGGTCACGGACCCTCCATACACACCAAGGCGGTGGGAGGGAGAACTTTACCACACCGTGTAACCGAATCAAACCAGTGGTTGCCCCTTTTCAGCCCGCTGGAATAGCCATAACAATACCATTCAGAGGCGAGCAGAGAAGACATGCTCCTTTCAGACGCCCTGAGAGAAAGGCTTTCATCCGCTGGAGCAGCTTTGTCGCCTTTGAGAGACAGAAAAGAAAGCTCTTTATGATCTCCCCAAAGCTGTTTGTTTTCTTTCACCTTATTTCTAGTTTTTCTTCTTAGGACAGCCTGGAAGACCAGAGCGACAGAGACGCAGGGTTCTGGGAGGAGAGTTTTGAGAGGCAAGGGAGCGCTAGGCGTCATCAGTGCCCCGGTGCTGACCTAGGCCTTTCAGGGTGCTTGAACACATCAGAATTGCCATTGTTGAGGTTGATTAATTGAGTCTGATAAGTTACCATGAATGAAGATTGTTATAGAGTTTAATGTGGTGGGCCTGGGTTTGTAAATGCCCCTTTCACGTTGCTCCACGGCCAAGCATATGGGCCAGACGTATTCATGGTTAAAAAAAAAAAAAAAAAAAAAAAGCAGGACAAAATTTATGGCTGTGTGTCTTAGTGGTTTTTCTTCTTCTCTTCTTTTGATCATTTGGAGAGTGACTTTGTAGCTTTCAGCACTAGTCCAATAAAAGCGAATACTTTTGTGAAAGTGACAGTTAAATAGCACTAACACACTGACACCGTCTGCTTCGCCGCTTTGTCACATTTCGGAACACGACCGGAATGTTCGGATTATTTGCAAAGAGAAAGTTGTCGATACAGATGATGTTTGATGTATTTAATCTGTAGAAGTTAAAAAAAGATCTAAAGCAGAATCAAAAAATGAGATATTTCGAAGGAAAAAAAATCACTTTTGACATCCTGCTTTCAACATTTAAATGCAAATGGGTACGTGGGTGTGATCGAGAAAGAGTGAGCAAGTTCTGAGCAAAAATTTGCAAATTAGATCAGACCACTTTTAAATACTGCAAGAACTAAACTAAAGAGCTTCACTTAAGTCTGTATGACCACGGCTTTCTCCAGCTCTGTCCCAGTGTCAGCACTTGTGTCTTATCACCAGCATCTCAATTACCATGTGTCAACAATGACGTATAGGCTGCATTCTCATAGTTAAGTGTAAAGGTTAGTGACCAGACTGCCTCGACTGATGACCAGCAGCTCTTTACCCCTCCTCCTTCCTTTCACCCTTGTCCTCAGGCATGCTGTCAGTTAGCCACACTGACCCGCTTGAGCATGTTAGTGGCCCTCGTGGGAGTGCAGGAAGCTGACACTTCAACAGCTTTATTAAGACATGAGACAATTAATCTGCTAGAAATTCAGGAAACCTTGTTTACATTTACATTTACAACCATGATTACCATAAAGTCCTTGTTTGCAAGAATAATTACTGAATAAAATGCGAATGACCGTATCAACACAAGAGCATCAGAAAAAGTCAGGTAGTGATGTAGATGAGGTAAGGAGGCCTGGAGTGCAGTGTTTACATTCATCATAAAGGTGTTGAATAGGGTTCCATAGCAGGAGATCTTTCCCTCCAGCCTAGCATATCTTCATGGAGTTGGCTTTGTGCACAGAGGTATTGTCATGCTGGAGAAGGATTGGGTCTCCTAATTCAAGAAAAAGCACATTTCATATGCAAAAAGGTGGCTCAATACTTTTGAAATATAATGTATCTGCTTGGTTTATTGAAGGATCATTAAAACGATTAACTGCTTACAGTGTAAACTGATTTAAACTGGTTTTAAATAAATGTATTTAAACATAGTTTAGCGACTTTTAATCACCTTATTTTACTCAGATTTTAATGGATCATCAACTTGAAATCCTTCTGTTCGAGCTGAAAACAAACACTCTGGCTTTATGAACCTTTTTAATACCATTTTTTGAAGTTTTAGAAACTCTTGCTTGTCTGTGTGCTTGCCCTTTGCCTTTGAGATAGCCAGTGGATTTGAGTGCATGTGTGTTGGGGGGGAAACACTCACTCATCTATTGTCTCTTCTACTGAATCGGTGTGCAGGACAGCAGCATAATCTATCGGCTTAATATGTTAGCTTCTTCGCATAGGCTTTTCCAGTCTGAGAGCTTCTGTATTGACCAAGAGGAATTAAGGCGTGCGGTTATCTGACTCAGTCCTGACTGCTTGAGCTCATTAGCTGAGATCCCAATCATCAAGAAATCAATAAGGAGGCAAAAGAAGAGATTAAAGGGCGCAAAAGCGGGACATTTCTGGCGCTATGTTGTGGAAGGGTCAGACGGTAACACACAGAACTTGCACAGGTCATGGCAATGTTAATTATGTAAGCTGAATGAGAAAACGAATCAGAATCATGAGTAAATGCACTATTTACTAATCTTTTCTACTTTTGTCCTTTACTTTGCTGTTTTTTTGTCTGTATAATGCTAACTGATTGTTGTGATTTCCTCACTTAGCCTGGAGAAATTAAATACTAACTGTGAAAAGAAAATCTATCTGTAAATATGAACCGTGAAATCCTGAGTGACATAATTAATTAATCAATCAATTCTATCTAAATACAATATATGGACAATAGCACCGGGACACCTGATTTTTCCAGCTATACATAGTTCTCACCCAAAATGCTACCACAAAGCAGGAGGCACTCAATTGTATAGGACGTCTTTGGATGTTGTAGAATGAAATTTTCCCTTCACTTGAACTAAGAGACCCAAACCTGTGCCACTATGACATTGACCCTGTACACAAAGCCAGCACTATAAAGTTTTGCTTCCCATGAGATGAAGTGGAAGATCTTCTGCTTTTGAACACTAAACTTAACCTGGGATACATGTGAACACTGACTGCACCCCAGGGCTCCTCACCTCACCTTCATTAGTGCCTGACTTAACTAACACCCTTGTATCTAACTGAATCTCCAAAAATCTCCACAAGCAACAGATAGTTCAACATCTTTCCGGTAGAGTAAAGGAAATTGGGATTAGGCATTAAAGCTTACATCCGGATACATTTGAAAACAGCATTTTTGTCTAAAGAACGCAAAAGTTGCTCATTCACACAGAAATGTCTGAAAACAGTTACGTCCCTGTACTGCACACAAGCTAAACGTAAGACGTTTCACCGTTTCCACCTGCAATTTATTTACTTTCTGGCTCTACTTTCCATGCTTCTGTTTTTTACACAGTCCACACTTTGAAGAGCGTTTTCAAAAAGCTACGTTTACGTTGTCTGAACACGCCGTCTCCGTGTGTACGTATTAGTGTGGACATAGGGCATAAATGTTTGTGCTGTAGTTTTCCCTTCTTGTTCTCTGTAGCAGCGTATTACCTGAATTGTTTTATTTCTCAATTCCATTATGAGTTTGTTCCTGTTCTTACTTACCTTATTGTTTACGTAAATAAGGCAGCTGGTCCTTACAAAACTCCTCTGTTCTGAAACTTGAAAAGAATGTTACACAGCACTGACACTGGAGACTCCTTCCATAAGTGTTAGATAAACATTTACTCACAGAAAACTTCACCAGATTAATGATTGCAAATGCACATTTTAAAATAATAATAATTTCAAGTTCTTGTGAAAAAGCTGTTACTGTAGAAATGATAACGTATCAGGTACATATTTTCTGACCGAATCAGATTAAACATCAAGATGCTTCCTCATTTTTATTTTGTATTTTTTTTTTTATTCACACAGTGAGAATTGGTTCTTGTGTGCAGCACAAAACTTCCTCTTCGCTCTCTGGTGTTTGTAAATGTTCGCTTTGTATGATAAAAATATCCCAGTCCAGATTCTGCCAAATCCAATGATGTTAATCAGATGTAAACGCACTGCTTATGTCGCCCTGTGGATAAACAACTGGCTATGAAAATGAGATGATAATGAGATTATTGTGTAAAGAGTGTTAATCAGCCTCTCACCATCTGAGTGTTAAAAAAGGCTACAATAAAGCAACTTTTTCCTTAAGATCCTTCTGTAAGACTCAGATTCAACACACCAGACGTTCTCCACACTGCAGTCAGAGTCTTCAGTGGATTATGGCGTCTCCCTTGTTGTGACAGGAGACACGGGGCCCAGTGTGGCCCTGATGGAATAAGGTGATGTAGGGTTTATTCTCTCGCTCACACACAAAGCCACGTGAAGAGCAGCATACTACAAAAACCTGAGCACATACACACAGCACAAACCTATGCATATTCATCAGCGTGAGGCAATTAGGGGGCAGATCGAGAGGCCTAATAACCTTGCACCTGTTAAAATCTGATCCGTGTTAACCTCTGATGTGTGTTTGTGACAAGCTACAGGTGCGCATTTCATTTGTCAGTCATCCCAAAACACAGAAGCGTAATGAGAAAACATTCGAGTTTAAAGACTCAATGCTTTCAGACAGAAGATCTTCACAACATGTTTCCTAAACACACCCTCATATACCATTTTCTCTTTCTACAGCATGTTCTGTTGTCTTTGGGTTCAGGTTATGGGTTTTCTTTTTTCATATATTTAGTGATTTTTTTGCACCATGACATCATTATAATGACATCAAAGCCATTCCCAAAAGTTTTTATTAACTAGATCATAGCATAGATCCAGAACTCCATATCACTGTGGTGTATATACCTCTGAGACTCTCAGAATTACATGTGATTGCTCTCGGTAATCTGTTTCTGCAACCTGTCTTATGTCTCAGTGTAAAACTTGACATATCTACTTCTCTACACACACACACACACACACACACACACACACACACACACACACACACACACACACACACACACATCATCTCCAATTAACATTCTTAACATTCATTAAAATTCTTAATATCATACAAATCACACTCAAAACATCCCTGAAAAAAGACCAGACCATTTGCTTGACTCCTTCCTTACGCATAAGTTCAGTGAACAGGAAATGTACAGTCAAATCTTTACTGAAGTAACTTTAGAAGTAAAACTTTATTTCTGAAGTATTTATCTCTCTACTTACAGTCCTGCATGCAGCAGGAAGTAGATTCGATCTGATTATGATCACCATATTGGAAAGAAAACTCAAAAACCTCTCACTCTTCATTTCTAGTTTTCTTTGAAGCATGAACACCTTCTCTGGAACCAAACATCATCACTCGGAGCTCTAGCTCTCCAGCTTCTTTTACACATTCTTCTTCCTTACATTTTTTTTACAGTATCTTTTCAATGAACTAAAAATACAATGTGTACACAATGAAAAATTTTTCTTACAGAATTAAAGCTAGTACGCTTTAATAGTAGTAAGCTAGACCGATTACAGTCACATTTAATACCACTGAAGTCAGGAAAATGGAAAGTTACAACTTTACCACCAGTTATTATAAAGGGCTGACACTGGAGACTCCTTCCATAGATGTGAAATAGGAGTAGAAAACTAGACGATTCACGAAATGAAGACTGATACAGCAATGTGTAGCTGTTAATATTGAGATTATTATGTATATCTACTTGAGTTGATATTATCTCATGATTTTATGTGTTTGTGTTCTTCGTTAGAAATGAAGCAGCCTGAATGCCACATTTGATTCGTTCCCAGACATCAGCGACGGCGTAAAATTTCTGTGTCATTACATCACTGAGCAACACACAAAGCCAAATGACCATTCGGTGTGGCATGTCTGATCACACAGCTTTGAGTCAAGTGGTGCTGCCTGATTGAGTGTGTTGGTTCATATGGGTGTGAAGGTCGGGTCAGACCGGGTCAGCTCAGACATCCAAAAAGGCCGGAGGGAGGAGGGCTTTAGGTTGTCTCAGAGCGAGAATGGTCACTGAATGTGGTGTTCGTCTAACACAAGACAATGAAGAGTGTCAGCTTGGGCTTTATTGCTGGGTTTTGTTTTGTTTCTTGCAAACCGAAGGTGACAAAAAAGAGTGAAAGGAAGAGCTCTTAAAAGGCCATTGTGTGCAGAAAAGGGGTAGGCGTCGATGTTTGTTTGTGGTGATATAACAGTGAACGGGGTGAAGCGGCCTGAACGAGGACACTAATGAAGATTTCAGCCCTGACCTCTGAAACTTATTGGAGCAAAGACACTAATCAGCAGATGTTTGTTTGCTTGTAAGATATTTAAAAATTACTGTCAGTGTTTTCACTCACGCCATAAAAAAGTCACTCAATATACGAGTGGTGGTAAAAACGTTTGGAGACTCGCTCTGTTTACTAAAAAAGTACTTTATAAATATACATTTCCACATTATCACCTTCAGAATGGTCCTCATGCACAGGAATACAATGCTCCCAGTGCTCCCAGTGTTCTTCTGGAATGTGACCTAGAAGTCTTCTTTTCAAAGTGCTTGACACCTTCTGCGATTCAGGCCGGATCTCCGCAACGCTGTCAAAACAACAACCTGGATTGTTCTCCAATTATCATCATGCACGAGTTGCCAAATGGTTTCCACATTTTCGGGGGTTGAGCTTGTTGATGGTCTTCCTGATCTCTCGTCGTCTTCCTTGTGATGTACTTCTGCGCATGCCACTTAAAACACCCCGAATGACTTGTTGCAGCATGGACATATATCGAGCGTATATCATGTTAAACATCTCTGTGAAAGATTTGACCAGTTTCAAGACGCGTTTCACGTTTGCTTTTTGTTCTAACTTGCTGTCCGTGTTAAAATGCATACATGGTAACGCACATGGCCAGAACAGCGCCAGTTACACCCTTACTCTCCTCTAACCTCTTGATACCACCTTGTACAAATTGAACAGAGGCCCATTTTCTTTAGTCTATCTTTTACTGTCCTGCTTATTAATAACAACCTTTTCAGGTAATAAACCAATTAACACCCTCTTCCTGAGGCTCTAATCGATATTATTGACTCAGAAGGCAGCAGACCATGGAGCAGACCATGGAGTGACCAGAAATGGAAAATGACTGATCGCGTACATCATCTTTAATACCACAGCTCTGTTGAGTTCTGGGTTGTGATTGGTTTGTGCCAAAGGTGTAAATACATTTTCTAGAAAAGTAGTTATTATAGTAGTGCAGGTTTATATTACATTTATGGAAGGTGTCTTCAGTGTCAGAATTTCGGTGACAGTCAGAGGTAAAGTGTTCTATTTGTAAGAAATTCATGTTGTGTTGCGTTTTGTGGTTTCTTGATAACAATATTTAACTCTGCCTCATCAATCAGTGTTAATTATTTTAACTGTAGTGTGCCTTCTATTTTTCCATACTATGCTTGTGGTATCATGGCAATCCTTATCTGTATTAGAGTTCCAGCCTGACACGTGTCGGCTAAATCAGAATCGGAGCAGAGACACAGATAAGAACCCTGCACACTTGGCCACTACAGTGCAGAGGCTCCTTTATGAAGTGGACTTTAAATAGGACCCATTGTGAAGCTGCCATTCAGCCCCCGAGCCCCTCACCCACTCCAGCCTGGCAGTGTGTTAGGTCAGCTGCCTGCTGCATTCCAAACGCTCCAAGCACTGCGGTGAGAGACCGAGAACTTCCAACACCACATCCACAGAGCCATCCTCTCTATAACACCCCCCCTTCCCAAAGGCATGAATGAAAAAAAATGAAGGAGGAGGAGGTTATGAATGCTTAATGTCTGGGCTACACTGATAGTGAACACTGAGCAAACCTTATAGATAAAGCCTTGCTCTGTCAGGAGCACTACTTGATAAGGAAAGGAAATGGTAGCAGAAAGGAATAATAAAGAAAAATAGTTCACGGGTATACAAGCAGAATGTACCGCTGAGTTTTACAAAGAAATGATTTCCATGTATTAAAGAAACAGAACTCTAACATGCTTTTGGTGAAAGGATGAGGAACATGATTGTTCGAGAAGAAAGGGGCGGGGTTAAAGGGCTGCAGGTTGTTGACTGATGTGCTGCCGTTTGGATGGTTGTATTTTAACCATGACTGTGATCGATACCCGGCGTGTGCTTCTTATCCTCTTACTTTACTTTAGCGCTCTGATATCGTTGCTGATGGCTGGACTGTCCTTCGCCCTGGAGGTCGTGACCTGTAAACGTCCAACTACAGCCAGGCCAAGTTGAAATTTGTCAGATAACAGCATGAACGTGTGCTGTGGGTCTCACCTCGTTCCGGCGCAAGTGTTCGATAGATTCCGTCTCTTGTTCCATTTCCTGTTTGGAGAAGATAACAACAGGAAAATGAATATGACCCTAAAAAAGAAACTTCACCTGAATTCTGTTACATTCTAGTGTGTGTGATAGTGTGTGTTCACCATTTCAGATTACACGCTGATGATCCTCTAATAAATGACCTGCAATTTAAGAAAATGACTGCGATCTGCTTATGTTATCAATTTGCGTGAAAAACACAGAAACATTTGTTTGCATAAACACACTACATGTACTGTTTATGACTCTTCATCACTGCTGCTGAATCTCTAGCTGTTTTGTGATCATCATATTGGTGGATTATGCATATTGGAATCAGAAATGTCTCAGATATTTCAGCAAAAAAGGTTTTACTGTCTGATTGATCCAAGTGATGCACAGTGAAAAGTTCTGCCCCCTGGGACACTGTGGGTGGACAGAATGAGGCGTGGGTGTGACCCCATATGGGTACACTGTGACAGCCTCCACCTGCCAGAGAAGAGAGGAAACAGGATCTTTATAGTCTCTGAACAAAATCCCAGGATGATCAAATGCCCATTATTAACCTACTTTTCCATGACTGACCTCTGCCCTGATTTAATTTGCACAGAAATAAAAAGTTTTCTCCTTGCAGGCTTTTTTTAATGACAAATTGCACTTTTTACATCATTTGAATTGATATATTTTTTTTAATGAATGTACAAGTTTTTTTAATCTTTAAATAGATTTTGCAGCTTTATACTCAAATGCTAATTTTTCATTTACTTACGAAGTTTTCACTAAGGAGAAATTTATAAATATTTACAAAAGGAGTCTCCAGTGTGAGTGCTTTAAATTAGTCAAAAGTAATGCAGTAAAGTATTTTTTCTGATGTCTTCGCTTAACACTTTATGGTTTCTGGGCTACACAACAAACTTTAATGTGGAAAAAAAATAACTCATATAGTAAGTAAGAATTTAGGCATAAGATAATAGAGAATTCTGTGTTGGGGTCACCATCAAGCCAGCTTGTCAGTTTTCTGTCTTACCTAATTAATATTAGAAATTTCCTGTTGAGAGATTCAATGGCGTGGAGCAGAAAGACAAAATTCATCTATAAAAATCTATTAAAAAAACAACAAAACTTTATCATTCTGCTCTCAAGCTGTTTTATTGTCAATGAAAAGTGTACAAAAGCTGTACCCATAGCTGCCTAATTATCTATGATCTATCACTTCCTCAGCTCCATCCATTTCACTGTGGCGAATTACTCTCATGAATAACTTGGTTTGGTCCAAATAAATGAACCTGTTTGAACCCACATGCACATTTATCTACAGTAGTGAGGCTTTTTAGACAGGCAGCGCAGTGGTCAGCCGGTGGTGCTTTAGATCACTGGCTTTGTCTTGTGGAAGGCCAGTTTCAATCTGAAAGCCCAAATTTTTCACAGAGGCCAAGCGAACACCCAGCTGAGCGCACCGGCCCTCCAGCAACCGCAACACATTCACTGCCCCATTGATCAAAGTCACCAAAAATAATGTGGAGGGAAGAGAAAAAAAAACATCATTTTTTCGTTTTACATTTTTATGCATAACCTCTGCGGTAGACCTTTACATTGAGTTTGTCAGGCCTGAAACAAAAGAATCTGTTCAACAAAAGGTGGGTTGGATTGAATAGGTGGCACTCTGAACTTCGACACTAAATATGGACAATGCCATTCACTGCAGATTGAAATGACATAAGGATGTCTTTATTAGCCGTTTTCAACCAGGGCTTCTGCACAGGAGATTTGTTTGGACACCACCTGCTCCCCAACATTAACCTCTGTGTTCTCGGGTGTGGAGCAGAAAAGACATTGACACTGATAGTCTGTCTCTGAGTCTATGAAACGAACATTAATGCACTTAGCAAGGATAAAGTGGAAAGATAGAAAGCTGTATATTTATGGTAGTATTAGAAGCAAGAATGTATTTTTTTCAATGTCATACATTCTAAAATCGTCTTCTCCCAAAGGGAAAGTTGACCTAGAAATGTAATTTACTCATAGTTCCTTAAACAATGACTGCTGTCTGAAATCTGCTGTATAAATTAAAAACACGAGAATCATGCATAAGACTGCTATAAAATCAAATGCACACTTTATTCAATCCCACACTGTAGGTCTTGCCTTCTACCTGAGTCTAAACCGGTAGCTGTACAATTTCCTTACTTGTTAACAAAATAGACTTAAATCACTACATTACTACACATACAACAAGGGAAACATATATCATGCAAAAGTCATATACATTTTATGTTCTATGCTAATTTTGCCTCCAGCATCGGTGGTCATGAAAAAATCTGCGATTTCTAAAACATCTAATTCTACAAATATATAAATAATAGACACATGTTAGATCATTTTATCATGGAGAATATTTTCGTATTTGTAGAAGGAACTGTAGAAGTTCTCAGAAATGTAGAATTCATTTAAATGAACCTATTATTTTTACATGCTGGAAAAATACTGTATAAAACAGTTAAAACTGAATAATCCAAAAAGTCTTAATTCTCTAGATTAGGTGTGTTGGTCTTCAACCTTGTTTTACAACACACAGAGAATTAAGGGTTTTTTTATTTGCTTTTCATGGATATGATTTGTTTAGTGTTGTTTGGCCCTTAAATGGCCGTGATAACACCAGTTGCATCCTCGGACTGGAGTGGCCCTTGACTCTTGCGCTGTGTTTAATATGAGCATTTGATTGCTGCGTAAACTCTGCCAGCTTGGAGAGAGCCCTCGCTGCTTGTCTCCCAGCAACCCTGCCAGGTCAGGGGGAGACTTTTAACCTCCTGGCTTATGTGTGGCCAAAAACTGAAAGGCTCCATAGAACAAGGTTCGCTCTTTCATTCGGTCGTTCATATTTTAATTGCAGGCATTGTGATGAGCTGAAATTCGCTTAGCTGCACATGGTGCCTGGGGATCGCCCACAATTTCCACACAATATCTTACTTGCTAACCAGCACTTAAGTTAATCTTGAGCTGGTACAAGCATCGGTGTCTTTTTTTTTTCAGTCGTCAACGAGGTTTGCTTTGTTCTCGAGTAATAGCATGTAAATGAAAACGCTGGTAACGAAATAGAAGACTAAAAGGGTCAATGTTTGCACAAGTCAGTGGTGAGATAGAGAGTGGTGGCTGATTCAACCGCACGCTGTGCTGAAAATAATCCATCTGCTGGCATGACGCCACTCTTGACGCCGCAACGGGCGTCGATCGCACACTCCATCTTTACAGCCAGAGTTAAAGATAAACAGCGCCATAAATAATGCCACCGTGTGTCGCTCTGCCACTGCTTTACCAATTGGGACATGACATAGAGTCAGATAAGGCATGTGGTAATAAAATGATTTAGCTTTGTCGCTCTCACTCGCCAGTTGCTCGACAGTGGAGAAGGTTCAGAGGCGAGCTCTGTTGGCATGCCCCCCTGTGCTAACTCAGACAACAATGCAGCAATCTGATGGTGGGGGGAGTTTAACAATTATCCTCACCTTTACCTGACATATGCTGCTATATTTGTCCAAGTGAGTACACAGCAAACATTTATGCTAAGAGGGAATGGCTGGGCTGCGAGCAATACAGATTAGAGAAAGCTGGATAGCTGGAATCTATTTAAAACTTGATCAATTCTACTTTAGAAACTCTATGTGCAAATAGACCGAGTAAACAGGAAATCTCATTCACCACATGATCAAACGTACATCCTACTTCATGCATATAGCATACAGGTCTTGTATAGCTCCTGCTCCTTACATAAAGATTCCATAAGAACATTCCACTCCTGAGGTGTTCAAGGTGCCATTATTATGAACTCTTGATTTAGACACTGTGTAGAAGCTAACAAATAGATGAAGGAAAAGGGTTCCTGAAATCATTGTTCATGACACAACTTTAAATGCTTTCCCACATGTCAAGCATGTAGTGTTTATGAAATAAAAAGATTAACAATTACCTCAAATCTGTTGTTCAAACAAAATGGTGTTTTTATTACACTTCCATATTTTAACCCCTTATAGAAAAACTAATAGCTACATAGATAGTGGCAGTGATCACATGTTTGTCAGAAATATCACGATTTACCTCAGATGTGTGGCTACATTAGTAGAAAAAGGATAAATGAGGCAAAAATTAAATTACACCTTTGAATTTAGCTAGCTAGGCAGTCGAAGTGACAATAAAAATATGACAAACATGTCAGAAATTTATACATTCACCTCAGGTGAAAGTAGAAAATTGACAAGCATATTAGAAATATCATCTTTTACCTCAGATGTGTTGAAAAATTAATAGTCAAATGCTTGTTAAGGCCAAACTGACTGTAACTAGATTTAGCACTGAATGCTAACTTTGATTGTTGGCTTCATGTCTCAGCTTCATGAAATAGGAAATGATTAATGATTAATTATAAATGATTAATATTAAATTTTCTTGTAAAATTCATAAACATTTAAAAATACCTCAACAACGTTAACAACAATGATGTTCCTTAAAATGGCAGACGCCATAAAATAAAAATTTTTCAACACATATGTAAGAAATGTCAACATTTGGAACAGGTTTTCTTTTTCCAATGTCACTTTGTCTTTTAAATTGTAAAAATTATAAAAAAATAATAAAGTGTTTGTTAGCAGAATCATTGGTCCAATCCATTACATGGCCTGAGCTTGATTATCGTTCCGAGTTGCCAAGCAACAGTGTTCTCATGACCTTAACCACTTGAGCGTTAAATACGTTAGTTCACAAGTGTGTGTGTGTGTGTGTGTGTGTGTGTGTGTGTTTGAGTAAAATCCTGGACTTTGTTAAATATTCCTTCTCTGATTTAAAACGTAACACTTTCTGCAGCTCTTTTTTCTCAGTCTCTGCTGCTGGGTTTGGCTTTGAGATGTCCAATGCTAAAAACACAAAGAGTGTGAGAGAGTAAACTGAGAAATAAGTCAGGAAAGTATTGTAGGTGAGAGAAAGAAGACAGAAGTTCGAGTGCACACTCTTTGTTCTTCCGTTAACTTTCAGGTCAGCGGTCACTGGTGCTCTGAATACCTTGGGCCATCGGCTCTGACACGTCCACTCGCACACTCTGACCAAAAACTGACCACTGGGTTAAAGGGCCAAGAGTTTGTGTGCCATGTGCATTCGCATGTCTTTCTTTTCCATTTACACACCGGACAGCGCTTAAGGTTAGTCACAGCCCATGCGAAAGCCTTTAAACATACGCCTCTTTAGCTTTTTCAATAGAAATGTATCAAAGGACTTGATGTTCTCTTAAAACTAACAAAACTGGAGAGAAAGCAGGATTAAGAACAGTTGAGTTATCCGGGTCGCATCCACGCCTGCTTTAGAAACCGCTGGCATTCGGGGCACGAGCGAGATCCCCTGGGGAAAATATTCACATGGTTTCCAAAGTTACATAAGCAACGAGTGAAGATCAAATATTGAGACTGATAAAGAGCTGACCTTCGAAAATACACCTGCCTCATGTTTACCTGCTTCTCACAGACAGCACACGCTGCAGGATCAGAGCCGTGAGCTACTGAGTGTCCTCAAACATTGTATTCCGATCAGACAGCGAAGGCAAAGATAAGAATGGTGTGAATTTATATAGTTAATAAATAGTTCATTTTTAACTGACCTTTAAAGCTTCTGGCTTAAAAAAAGAAACTGTGTATAATATATTTACAAGACTCACTCAAATAAGAGGGATTTCACAGTGTCCCCATAACTCTGAATTCAACCAGCCAGAAAAACTTTGATGTCCAGGGTTTACTTTTTTAGTTTTTCATTGGATCTAATAAGTAATAAAAACATATAGCCTCCAGAAACATATATAGAAACATATAGCCTCCATTAGCATGGTGTAGCTCCTTCCACTCCGTGTCTATTCAGTTTGCCGATTTGATTAAACTTGAGTTCATGCGAGTGACAAATTGTTTAACAGTTCCATAATTTTCTTCCTCATACAGTTTGGTGTCACTTCAGCTCCACCATCAGACTCAGGTATGGCCAGATAAACAGTGTTATGGAGCTCAACGTGAGGACATTTATGTGAGTGATTTAGATTTGTGTGAAGCTTAACTGACAGACATAACAGACATAACTCTTATTAGCTCTTATTAGCTTATATTTTATTATTAGTAATATTATTATCTTATTGAAATATTAGCTGCATTACCTGTAGCTGTTCCAGGATACAAATGGTTAAGTGGAAATTTTGAGTACATTAAAGGTTGGCGATATGGTGAATGTATATTATCACAAGGCTTTCTGATTGATGAAGAGGCAACAAAGAAAAGAAATTTACACTTTCACAGAGAAGAAGGGAGAGTTTAACAAAAATAGGGTTGTATCTCTATTCCTTTTTTGTATTTAGTAATAATAGAGTTATAAAAGATTATAATGATTATTTTTCATAATATCTCTAATCATTAATAATATTGGTCAGGCCACTGTCTATGGCAAGGACAATATTCTCGTTGTTGCCCATAAGAGCACATTGATTATGTTCTATTCTGACGTGCAGGGCATCGACGTCACCTTCCGGCCTGCTGTTCTCCGTCTTCAGCCAACTTTACTCCGGATCATCTGGGTCCTAAAACAAAAAAATGACACAAGACCCTTTTTTCAAATTACCCTTTACTGTGCCCAACAAAAGACACGCCGCTCAAGCTGCGCTGCAAATATGAGACAAAGCCATAGGACAACTTTTTGCCTCCTACCATTTCACCCTGAATAACAAAGAAAGAGACACAAAAAAGAGTCTCAGAGGAGGGCATTTTGTTTTGTCTCACCCACTCTGCCTCACTCTCTTTTCTGCGCCTGGAGGACAGAAGGCTGTACATTACATACAAAGCCGGGGACATTTTTTTATTGACAGGAATAATGGCATATCATACTGTTCGGGTGCCCCTGTCATTCAGGTTGAATTTATTCAGGAAGTTTCTTGAGGCAGCTGAAGGATGAAGGAGCGTAGGCCTTGCCAGGCTGGAAGGGAGGGATGGAGTGAGGGATGGAGGAGGAAGGCGAAGGTGGGGGAATCAGGGGGTTCTCCGTGAGCACTGTTTCCATTCGGAGGGAGGGGGAGTTGTTGTCTTTGTATTTTTCCCTGCCAGTGTCACTGAGATCACATCAGCCGTCATCGTGCTGAAGCCCGCAGGCCGAGAGCCGCATGGAGTCCATCAGGTCTCTGTGATGTCCATTCAAGCCGTACGCATTAACACGCCTTTTGCATGCCTGTCACACTTAGGAGCGTACAGCCGTTCAAAGGCTTTCAAAAGGAAGGGTTTTTTTTCCTCGCTCTTGTTTTGTTTGACTCTCTGGCTTTTTCTGTCTCCGTCTCTCTCTCTGCTTCATTCATAAGTAAAGCAGAGACAGTAGGCTGTATGAAGATGCTTCTGTAACATTTCAGCCCCATTGGAATCATCTCAAATGGCGGAGTTTATTCAAATCTGTCTTCTTGCGTCTCAACCCAGAGCTGAGTTTATAAGAGCTTGATCAGAACCAGGTTTAGGCACTGATGTATCAACCCAAAAGTCTTTTACAGTCTGGCTCAGGTTCTGAAATCTTCACACATTTCCTCCTAATGAACTTTTACTTATCTTACACCATCACTAAACCAAACTTGCTAACCCATAACTTCATCCTAACTCTATCTCTCACCTCTGGCTCCACCATCTGCTGTAAAGCAGAACTACAGGTGACGTTCCTCAGTGAAGTTCCTCAGACAGAGACCTCATTAACCTTGAGAACAAAGCGTTGCCTCCAGCGAGATGCTCTCTCTGCTCTCACCCTCACAGAGTGACCGTGTGTTTGTATACATGTTATAAGGTGCCATCTGACTCTGTGTTCTGCTAAAGCTTGAAGGCTATAAGAAAGATGGCAATATCATGCAGGCCATGCAGGAGCAGCTGCTTCTGACACCTGATTAGCTGGTGGATTGCATTGTTGCCTTGTATTGCATATGAATAAATATTAGTGGCCAAACTGCTCCATTAAATTGCAATTAAGGGGAAATAAATCCACATTATATTTACAATATAGATGAGATATAGAAGGTGTTTATACAGGAAGTTATTATTAAATAAGTCATGGTACATAAAAGTCTCCTAGTGAATCAGGGATCTTGGGATTGCACTAAGAACAAAGCCTAATACAGTCATGTAAACTTGTTTCTTTTCTTCACTGCTACTTGGCAAAAAAAATGTGAAGATTAACGTCAGGTCTTTATAAATCCAACCTAAAGAAAACATTTTCTTGAATACATGTGCACATGTGAACTAGGAGGAGGTGAGGGTATCTCCACTGTGAGCTTCAGTGCTAGCTCAGTGGTTAAGTCATTCAATTCTGGATCAAGTTCAAATCCCAACACCAACAGGCTGCCACTGCTAGGCCCTTGAGCAAGGCCCTTCACCATCAACTGCTTGCTTGTAAGTCACTCTGGATAAAAAGAGATGTCATTATTTGCAGAGGATCTTTGGGATTTCAAACCTCTAAACTTTGGTACTTTTGTAAAAATGACTAAAAGTGTAAATGAATTCAATTTTAAAATCCTTCTTCTTCTGAATCTGGTATAAAAGCTCATTCTGATATTCTTCATGCAGGATATTTTAGAAACAGATTGGAATAAACACACATTTATTTGGGTTCAGGCTTCAAGAAAAGAATAAAAAAACATCGTGTGTGATGTTACAGTAAAGTACTGAGTGATGGTGCGCTAACAGAACATCTCCAATTATTTTATTCCTCTTACACCACAGCACTTTCACACATTGATAACTTAGCATTTATTAGAGAACAAAATCTAGTCATTTTTATCCATTTAAAGTTACAGTCACTTGTGAGAAAACTTTATGAAACAAGTTTAGTTTCTGTTCCCACTTCTGTTATAGCATCAATACAGTTGTTTCCTCACCAACTTCTCCATCCTGAAGATGTCTGACATCTTCAGATTTACTTCACACTCACTACAAAAAACACTGGAGACTCCTTCCATCAGAAAACATCATATAAATCTCTTTATGATCACTTTACTTGTGAACAAGCTGTTGCTACAGAAATACTTACGTATGAGAACAAGCACATTAATAATGTATAAAGCTGAAATATTATCAGAGCTGCTGCAGTGATGAAGAAATAATCATCATCTTATGACCCAATCACAATTCAGCAAATATATAACTAAATCTAATCCTTTCATCCCTGTTAACATTTTCTATCCTACTCAGAACCATGTGATTTCATTTTTAACTTTAAACTCACAGAAACGTTGCAGATGTGGTATCTTGAATTCGGATTCAGCATTTTCAGGACTTTATGAAGCGCATGCGAGGTGAAAAGCACAGACGTGGTTGGGTCATGCATTTTTAATCGCTTCATAATCACGTTATTACACAGAGACAGCGGTGGTGTGCACAGCCGTCTTCTTTGTGCTGCTCCTCAGTGCCTTTGACTTTGTAATTCATTCTTGTCCGGAAGACATCAGCCTCTCGCTTCAGCCTGGACTCATACTGAGCCTGGAGAGACTTCACCCTCTCTAATATCTCCTTCCTCAGAACATCTGTCTGCTTTCAGGACACAAAAAAAAAAAAAGAATCAAAGAGAATCTGAGCTAATAAACATGCTTCTGTTACTAATGGAAAACTCATAGGTTGAATATATTTGCACTGTCATTTCATCAGCATGGTTTTTTGGAGGGAAAATATAAAATGTGCGTTTTTGAAGAAGAAGAAGAAGAAAAAGAATCAGTTTCCTGTGAATGTAAATCATCAACATGCATGCTAAGGGTCGCCTAAACAGAAATACATAATGAGGCATTATGTTTGGGAGCGGGGCCCTCATTCAGCTGCAAGCCTGCCAATCAATTTGTTTAACTCTGCAGGCAGGAGGCACGATGAAGGCCACCGTTTTAGGCCACAAAGCCACCATATGCCCTCTCAGCAGGAGAGCCGGCCGGCCCGCTCACCACCACACACACAGGAATCCTCCGGCAACAGCGTGAAAAGAGCCACAGCGTGAATGAACTCGGCGAGCAAATCCAACGGAATGCACTGACACTCGATGTCAACGGTGTCAAGCTCGTCTAAAGAGTGAGCCAAGCCTTCATTCAGAGGCTGCTTTCTGCCGGATTCATGAGGATGCTCTGCGCAGATGTAAACCTTCCGCATAATAGCAATATAATATCATGAATTCAATGCGGCAGCAGTGCGACGCGTCAGGTGTTTCCGCACTTTGGTTTTTACGCAGCAGATCTTAATCTTAAGGAATAAAACGGTGTGTGTGTGTGTGGTGTGGTTACAGTAAACTAATCAGTGATGAATTTACACTAACAGCCTTGTGTCTTAAATGATTTGTCAGCAACTATCTCTTTATATTTGGTTTGAAATATTGTACATTTTATCCATTTACGTTTACATTTTCTGTTATGTGTCCTCCTGTTTGCTGACACTCCTTTTAATAATGTTAATAAATCAAAGAAAACTTGATCATATCAAGATTATACACGTTTAATTATATTTTATTATTAATTACATTTTGGTTCAATTATCTTAAGTTTAGCTGCACTTCTGACCCAGTGGTTGTAATAGAAAATAAATCAACACCTCTGACCAATCACAATCCAGAATTCAGCAGCACTGCAGTATAAATAAGGTGAACTGCATGTGTAAATATATATTTCATCATCAAATTGTTATATAACCACATTGTGTTAAAGTCAGACTGCATGCAAAGTAGTTTAACCTCACCAGATTCCCAGAGAGAACAGAAAGATGGACAAGTATAGGACATGAAGTGCTTAATTGATGCTTGCAAAAATGTCAGCAGGACATAGCAGAGGTACAGGATACAAGTTTTCTCCTAAAGACTCCTGACCTTTCCAGCCAAATGAGGTTCTTCCACAAACTGTTTTATCACAATTGTACAGGGACGTCTTTGGATGCTGCAGCATGACATTTTCGCTTCATTACAACTAGGAGACCCAAACTTGTTCTAGCATTACAATGCTCCTGTGCACAAAGCCAGCTCAATGAAGATCTGCTTTACATGGGTTGGACTGGAAGATCTCCTTCTTTGAAGCTCTGACCACAACCCTATTGAACTGGAAATGAATGTGAACACTGACTCACCACACCTTCATCAGTACCTGACTTTACTAACACCCTTGTGGCTGAATGAATTAATACAAGCACTCCAACATCTAGTTTCCAGAAGAGTGGAAGTTATAATAAAAACAAATGGGGACTAAATGTGGAATGAGAAATAAATATATACTGTATATACTATAAGAGTTGTAAATAATAGTGACTTGATGTACCATACTTTGAGATAGACTATCAAAAAGACTCAAATCATTTACAAAACAAAACACAACATCAAATACCACCTGGGACATGGAGCTCAGTGGTGAAGGCATTGGACTTGGAATCCCAAGTTCAAATCTCAGCACCACTAAATCACTGCTGAGCCCTTAACCCTCGCCTGTCACTCCGAATAAGAGCGTCTGCCAAATTCCCTAAATATATCTGGGATTTTTGGTGAACATTAAAAGCCAACTCTCACATTTGAGCCAAAAATGTATTGTTTCTTTGTAAGAACGTTGTATTCTTTCAGCCTCAATATTTTAAGACAACTACTAAGCTACTAAGCTACTAAGGTAGGCATTAGACTTTGGATCTGAAGGTCATGAGTTCAAATCCCAGTCACACCAAGCTGCCACTAGAACCCTACGGCTGCTCAACTGTATGAATGGGATAAATATAAGTCGCTCTGGATGAGGGCATCAGCCACATGCCATTAATATAAATATAGATCTACAGGGATCTAAAGGGTTCAGCTATACCATCTCTATGGCAACCGCATCCTATTGTTTTACAGCAATGGTGTAAAAAAGGTGAGGTGATCAGTCTACAGCAGCTAATCAACATGTTTAATGTTTAATATCATTCACTGAAAATAGGAGTAGTCTTCTGAGACAAAAAAAAATAGCTAGCTAATATATTATAGTTATTGTAGCTCATTAAACTTACTGATTACAAATAACCAAATAATGTTATTATATGATCTGATCTGTTCCTCTTATACAAAACAAGTTCAGAGCCACAAAAAAAAATCTGTTTCTCTTTATCTTTTCAGACAAAAAGTCTATTAAAATAGATTAGTCTGGCTAAACATAATAATCTCTCTAATCTGTGTGTAATCCCTCGGTGTGTGGTGTGAGAGTCTACCCTCAGGCCATCAATATGGTGCTTTAATTCCCATAACCAACTCCTCCATCTCTCTCAGGTCATCGGTTTATAATGATTTCCACTACAGTGAGAGTTGTGAGAGTTTTATACTCATTTTGCTGGGTTTAGGAGTTAAATAGAGTTAAACAGTGAGTGTATGAGGCTTTTAGGATCAATAAATTTCACACTATTAAACAGCAGTAAAGGGTTCAACCAACCAAACATCCAACCAAACATCCAACCAAACAGCTGACACTTTAACATCAACCAGGAAAATAAAAACCTGAAGGGTTAATAAAGTATATGAACTGTTTTTTTTTTCATATTTAGTGTCTCATTTGTTTATTTAAACACCATTTTTTGTGATCCATCAGATGGAAATCACACGGAGAGACGGATCACGTGTGAAAGGATCACGTGTGAAAACCTCCGTGAGCAACACTGCCATTCAGATTGTAATAATCCATATTCTTGTATTTATGGTATCTTTTAAAGACGTGTGTTTATTTGTATGACGTCAGTCGATTCATTTTCTCGAAACGTTAAATGTCTTTCCTTCAGGCTCATTGGCGCCCCCTTCTGGCTTCGCTACAATACACGTCTTTTCAACTATTATACATTTTTATATTATACTTGGGTTTTTTTTCGGGATCCCAGATGTGCTTTAATTTACATATTTTGTAATTAATTCATCATGATTGTGGTCGCAGGAGTAATCACATTAATCCCCCCTCATGTAGTAAAGTGTGGAAACGAGGTCACCAAGCTGCCAGTCTGGGCTTTAAACAAACCCAAACGGGCAAAGGGCCAAATTATACTCTCTCTCTCTCTCTCTCTCTCTCTCTCTCTCTCTCTCTCTCTCTCTCTCTCTTAACATATGTCTATCTCAGTCTGTTTGTTAATAACGGCAGTGTATGTATGTAAATATAGGGATTTGTATGAGGAGTAGAAAGTGCAGTGTTTGCAGTGGGTTTATGTTTGTTGTTACAAGAGATATGAAAATAGAGAGAAAGAGAAAGGGATTGTGTGTGTGTGTGTGTGTGTGTGTGTGTGTGTGTGAGAGAGAGAGAGAGAGAGAGAGAGAGAGAGAGAGAGAGAGAGAGAGAGAGAGAGAGAGAGAGAGAGAGAGGTATCAGGCAATATCATAATAAAATATGATGATTTTTTAAAAGCTTGTTAATGATACAGTACATGATCATAAATCATCAAATGAAAGATGTAAAGTTACAGATAAATTATTCAGCATATTGTTTGTGACGTGCTTTTTTTATTTAAATAATATAAATGTGCAATTCTAGCGTGAAAACAAGAAATGTCTTTTATTTAAAAGAAAAGTGATGAATGATTGATTACAGCTGACAGATGGACGTTTTATAAAATAATGTGAAAGTGAAATAAACTGATTCAGTTATGATTTGAGGAGTTTCACATCGTTACTTATCACTGAGTTCCTACCTAGAACGTTAAAAGGTTCTATCACAGTTTATAAGCACTGAATTATCTAATCTGATCCCCTCACTGTGGACAAACTCAGCAGAGATCAGATCCAAAAGCTCTCCTGCAATTCTTTATATTGGTGTTGTATGTTTTTTTCGTGGCCAGCAGAGGGCGCTGGAGGTCCAGTTCTGATCATCAAGGCCGACAAACCACATAAACTGTACTTCTAGAACAAATACTTAAAATATTGTTCAATTTGTTGTTTTGTTTAAAAAAATATTAATTACACAGGCTTATTTTATGATTTTTCGCGAGATGTTCAGCTTCACTTTCATGTTCATCAAACCCTTCTGCCACCAGTCCTGCTGTGTGTTTTGGTGCAATATAATTCTGATACATGGCAGCAGTCTCAGGGTACAATGTTTGAACCACTGGGTGCACATGTTCCTCGAATGGTTTGGTTGTCCTTGGCAGTCAAGTCAAGTCAAGTCAAGTTTATTTGTATAGCGCTTTTCACAACAGACATTGTCTCAAAGCAGCTTTACAGAAAACAACAGTGAAGGTGAATGGGGTGTGTTTGTCCCTGATGAGCAGCCGTGGCGACAGTGGCAAGGAAAAACTCCCTTAGATGATATGAGGAAGAAACCTTGAGAGGAACCAGACTCAAAGGGGAACCCATCCTCATATGGGTGACATCAAGAGTTTGGTCATAAATCTTTCAACAATACAGAACAATTTGTGATCATCATAGATCCAGCATCAGCTTCTCCATGCCAGGGCCTTTAAACACTCGGCATCTACTTCTCCATGATCATCCATAGGTCCATAATCTTCACGAGGTGGGACGTGTCACGAGGTGGGACGTGTCACGAGGTGGGACGTGACACCCATCTAGCACAAGTCATAGGCCAAGGGAATGTCATTTGTCATATTTGATAAAATCCAAACCATGTTTCTGTGCACACATCAGACCAGGTGGTAAGATTTTTGGTGGTGGAGATTACATGTTTCACATTGTCTACAGTCAAAGATTAGTTCTGCTGGTACCACTGAACTGAGGTTTGGCCTTGGCACAAATGACCAAAGACAACCCAACAATGAATATTGATCCTGTGGCGCTCCAGACAAAAGTTTTGGTGGGAACAGGAGGATCATGGTGCGCATGTAATTCTGCAGTAAATTAGGGAGCTGTGGTTTTATAGTTTTTTGCTACGATGTGGGTTACAATCTGATGGATTGAATAGAAATGTTTGTCTTTTAGATGTGATCAGAAAGAAAAAGAACAGGTTTTTTTATTCAAGGTACATTTTTGGACTCTCCTCTACCAAGCCACGAGCATTCTGACACCAATATCAATGAATAATGTAAATATTAAATGCAGAGGTTATGTAAATGTGCTCTGGTCCACATGCCCGAGCGTCTGTGCAGGTCTGCGTGGGAGAAGATCACAGACGTGGAAGGTAACGAAGGCTGAAACGCGTCGGACATCAAAGGCCGAGTTGCGAGTGTGTGGGACAGGTGAGGACGACTCGGTGCAGATAATTACACTGCAGTTCACTTCACACACCTCACTGCTCTCACTGCTCTCATTACTCTCAACTTTCAGTTCTAAAAAGTAAAAATGGGAGTTAAAGAAAAACTAGAAGAAATAACTTTAAAATAAAAACAAACAAAAAGAAAATAGATTACCATAACTACTGGATTAGCATATCTAGCATAAAAACTGGAAGAACTAGCATACATTTTGAACTAGCATATCTAATCTAAAACCTTGCAAATACACAAACTGCTCCAATTTCTGAATTCATATGTATAACATAAAACATATAAAATTGGCTAAACTACTGCCATATATGCTAGCACATAAACAAACTACTGTAGCATAACTACTAAATTAGCACATTTACTTTACCAAGTAGACAAAGATAGTGACCAAACTACCAAAACAGATGAAGCAGAATGTCTATAAACTATAAACATGCTAGCACATGAATAAACTGCTGAATTAGCACAATTACTTTACCGACTCTAGCAAGCAGACAAACTACCGCAACTACTGGATTATTACATAAAGCATAAAATTATATCAAACGAGAAAACTAGCAGCTGTTGGACTAGCATGTCTACTGTACAAACATGGCAAATGGACAAATTAACATAACTGCTGGATAAGCATGTACTGCTTAGCTGTTAAAAAGCTTTTGGAGTAGCACATCATCACTAGCATAAAACCCCTAGCAAACAGACACCAAGTACCCAAGATCTAAACAAGACACATGAGAACAATGTAGCTTGCCATGTTTAAAGCTTTACCCCTGACACTGGAGACTCCTTCCACCAATGTTATATAAATGTCTCTCAGTGAAAACATTGCCGTATTATCAACCTCTGAAAATATTTTCCAGGAAATGCAGAAATAAAACGCCAGTTGCCCCTAAGCCTCAGCAGACGTAAAGAATGTTGTATTTTACCTCCCTGTAGGTAACAAAGTGACAGATTTAGCACCGTGGCTAATGAAGGGGAAAGAGTTTGAAGGGCTACAGGACACCAGGACGCTTACTGCTGCTTCTCCTTCTTCTCCGTCTTTGCGGTGTGAGACCTCGTGGCCAAGTGTGGGACAAAATCAATAACCCATAAGCAGCACTAGAGCCTGTACTTAGTCATCTCCACACACACACACACACACACACACACACACACACACACACACACACACTCACACACACACACACACACACACACACACACACACACACACTCACACACACACACACACACTCACACACACACACACACACACACACACACACACACACACACACACACACTCACACACACACACACACACACACACACAAGCACTAGTACAGTCTGTGTGTTTGAGCTCGAGTGTCCTGTGAAGGTGAACAAAATTAACAGCTCAGAAATCTCATTTCCTGAAGACCCTAAGTCAGAGATGTGGCCCAGAAGCGGCAAGTGATTCACAATGCAAAAAATACAACTAATGCACGCACACACACACACACACACACACACACACACACACACACACACACACACACACAAACCAAATAAATTTGCTATAGGAGATCATATGACCAATTTCCAGAATTCCAGCAGGCATCTGCATTATGCGTTTACTAGAGTATTTACGGTAGACGTTGTGCTCCAGATGTTATGGTAGTTCGATTTCACAGAGGTGTACAATACATCTGGTGCATTAGTATTTTTCGGTTAAGCTGCAGTCACACTTATCTGTTCATCCTATTTAATTTCACTCAACGCATACAAACACATGTTCAAAAAGAATCACACACCAAATTTATGGTCAGGTGTCAACAAACTGATGTTAAGTTTGGGCTTGTATTAGTTTTATAGCAGCCACACTTCTTTGATAGAACATGCTAGACTTGCTACTCCAACACTTATGGTGATTTGCCAATTTGTTAGTATATTTATGGTAGGCTGCTTTAACTAATACGGCGGGTTGTTTATTTGTTTGTTTGTGTGTGTGTGTAAACAAGGTGTCCTCCTTTAGCAGTTTCAGTTGTTTATTTATGTTCTAGTTTTTTATTGCCACATGCTCTAATCTTTGTCTGTTTGTGTGATTACGGGAAACTCATTTCCGAGATCCTCCGACTCTGGTTTTCAGATTGACCTCCGAACCCAGTGGTGATTAGCGCAGAACCTCAGATGATCCCGTCGCATCCTCTCCAAAACTTCAAGTGTATCTTCCTAATTAAGTAAATCTCCCAATCTCAGCTCTGACACAGCCTCATTAAAATACAAGCCCAAAGCGTTCCTGTAAATCCTCCTCTCTCTGAGTAAACACTGCCTGTGACGGCACATCGATCTTGTCATGTTTTATCGCAAGCCATTAAAACCCTGAGCACACAGGACCTGCATGCGCTCTGAGGATCCACCTTACGATCGGCGCCCTCATCAGTCTCCTCGCTGCTCTGCTGCGGTTCCAGTTTGGAGCCTTTGTGGAGAGAGACTAATGACTGAAAATGGCGCTTGTGGGAGCGATGTTTTCTACTTATCGTTGCATGTGATAGATTTTATGCTTGGTGGGAGAAGCAGCAGCAGCAGTGAGACAGAAGACTGAAGGCCCTCTTGATATTTCCAGACGCTAATGCTGAGGGCATTTGTTACGGAAAAGCCAAGCCACAAAGTTTGTGTTTACAAACAGAGCAGAAGGTTAATGATTTATCTCTGTAACATGCTACTGAGGGGGAGTGTGTCAGGTTTATACCACACTTGAGCACGTGAATGTGGCAGTTTGGAGGTGCTAAAATTTTAACTCACAACCTTCTGAAAACAGAAGTCCAACAGCAGTCTGAGCTACCTCTTCCTGAGCTACCCCTTCCTGAGATACCTCTTCCTAAACTACCCCTTCCTGAACTTCCTCTTCCTGAACTACCTCTTCTTGAACTACCCCTTTCCTGAGCTACATCTTCCTAAACTACCCCTTCCTGAACCACCCCTTCCTGAGCTACCGCTTCCTGAGCTACCTCTTCCTAAACTACCTCTTCCTGAGCTACCCCTTCCTGAACCACCCCTTCCTGAGCTACCTCTTTCTGAGCTACACCTTCCTGAACTACCCCTTCCTGAGCGACCTCTTCCTTAGCTACCCCCTCCTGAGCTACCTCTTCCTAAACTACCTCTTCCTGAACTACCTCTTCCTGAGCTACCCCTTCCTGAACTACCTCTTCCTGAACTACCTCTTCCTGAACTACCCCTTTCTGAGCTACCTCTACTTTGTATTTCATATAACTAATTATGTCAATTGTGTTGTTTCTGAAGGTGTCTCTGAAACTTCTTGCATGCTAGTGTCTCTCTGCATCTCTCTGTTTCTCTCTGCGTCTCTTTGCGTCTCTTTGCGTCTCTTTGTGTCTCTTTTCCTCCAGATGAAGTATTTTTGGATTATTTGTCACCTTTTCACATTTACACACAGAATTTATTTTTCATCCCCAGGGTACGAGAGTGAATTAGAGCACTGGCCCTCCCTCAGGCTCCTCGCATCGTGCAGCAAAAATAGTTTTTAATGATGCAGAGAAAAACGCAGTAATGAACAGAGCGTTCCACAGAACAGCCTCGAGTTCAGGAATTTGTCCTTTGAGCTATCAAGCACTCGCATATGTTTATTTTGTCAGAGAGTTTGTATGTAGGCAACATTTAAAACCTCATTTATATTGGTGGCAGAATTTCGGCACATTCACAAATAATTCGATGTTGTATCTGTATACTAGCTTTCCTTTATTTACAGTTTAATCGATATTCTGCTGCACATGAAACCTAATTCACACAAAAACTGATAGTCATGAAACAAAAAATACAGAGAGGTGCAGTGGCTGATGGGAATCGTAGTCTTGCCCTGAAGTGGGCGTAACCCTGATAAAACTGATTTACATTTCATCTTTTATTTTATTATATTCTTCATCATGCTTTTTAACTCGTAACTATAAGCAGTTTGTTGTCGGTGTTGGTGAGCTGCACAGTTTTGAGCTGCACAGTTTCATGACATAAATAAATCATTGGGTTGCTTCTTTTCTTCTGACTGCAACAAAGTGCTGACACTGGAGACTCCTTCCAATCTGTACACGAACCGTTACCGTAGAAACGCTTACTGTTCAGGGCATTAAAATAAACCTTTGATTTGTTTAAACGACTTTATGTGAGATGCTTTTTCATCGTAAATCATACGACATAAAAAAAGAGGTGAAAGAGTTGTTTTCCAACATCTCTGAATGATGTACGCATGTGAGATAAATTTTTCTGAAGATGTTGTGAATGCTAGTGCTTCCTGCTTCTTTTCACTTTATTCTTTTGTAAACACTGCAATTTCAGTTTGGATGTCCATCATCTGAGGTTCTTTCCTCTCAGCATGACGCATGCAGTTAGGGAATAAATCTCTCTCTCTCTCTCTCTCTCTCTCTCTTTCTCTCTCTCTCTCTCTCTCTCTTTCTCTATGTCACTGGCTCACTCCCTCTCTCCACAGTAACCGTCTCGCCTCGTTAAATCCATGTGCAGCTCACACACAAAAAGCGAGTGTACGAGGGCTCTGACTCAAGGAACTCAGAGCCAGAGGGAGAATTGTGCTGAGTGTGGACAGGATTAGTGAAGGACACCAGTGAGGGTCTCAGGACTCTGGACTCTGGTCAGACAGGACAGTACTGAACCGACTCTTTTCTCATTCAAGTTCTAAACGAGCACAATGAAGTGCTTGTGCACAAGAAGACAGCTTCTGCTTTAGGCTACCGAAGACGAAGACGGCAAAAAGATCTCAAAATCTCAATGTCCTTGACACAGCAAAAAATGATTTCATCTCGTCTGGTGAAACCATCGAAGCAGTCGCGGAAGGAGCCTCTAGGGGATCGCTCAAGGATGCTGATCGTGGGAGAGAGACTGATGAGAGCTGGCAGTGAAGGAAACCTGCTGAGATCCATGCCGAACCAACAGCAGGAGCTTCAGGAGCAAAACTTGAAGATGATCTCCAAACCAGGTAACATTCGCATACCACTACAGACACCTCATCATCTCAAGCAGGAATGTGAACCTGTTAACTTGCCATTTCACCTTTTTCATCAGCTAAATGTAAATGAGCTGTGCTGTGATTGTGCTTGGTGAGAATGTTTAGTTCAGTTTGAAAACCAAGTGGATCTGCGTTGCTGTTAGATCTTCCCTTCTCATAACTCGATCATAACCTCGAGGCAACCAAAGACAACTGACTGTCCTTTTTCTCACATGTTGCTAATGTGACACGGTAAATATGTTGGTTTCTTCTCTACAACATTAAAAGGAATCAGCCATTTTTATCCACACATGCTGCTCAGACAAAAATTAACCAGGACCTTCGTATCTCGCCAATGCACCATACTGAATCAGTTCTACCACTGCTCAACTGGTCCCACCTTCTCTCAGGGTAAGAGTTAGATTTACACTGATCAGGTATGACATTATGACATTATAACATTATGAGCGGTGAATTGAAGAACACTGATGATCTCTTCATCATGGCACCTGTTAGTGGATTTATTTATTAGGCAGCAACATTTTGTCCTCAAAAGTGACATTTTAGGGAAAAAAAAAATGGGTGTACGAAAGGATATAAATGAGTTTGACAAATTGTGATGGCTAGACGACTGGATCAGAGCATCTACAAAACTGCAGCTCTTTTCCAGGCAGGACTGTTTTAGCAGCCAAAGGGGGACCAACAACAATATTAGGCAGGTGGTCATATTGTTGTGCCTGATCGGTGTTTATCAAGACTCTTCTCTGTTTTGGCACCGAGGTGGTGGAATGAACCTCCACTAGATGTTCAAACAGTCATGGCCTATTTGTAAACTTTGGGTGAAGACCCAGCTTCCAGAAACACTGAACTAGCATTTATCTTCCCTGTTTGTTTTACATCTTCAAGTAAATTGCACGGGTCGAAGATCTACAGAGGGTTCGGAGAGATGTAGATGTTAAACGATGTAGAAAGCTAGAGCCAGAACTAATAAGGGATAATAAACAGGGTTAATCAACATGCTAATTAATACTAATCGATTATTCAGAATGAACACATGATAACGTGACTTAAACATAAACGTATGCATAGGAATTTTCTTTCTTGTCTCATGCAGAGAAGATTAGAGAAGTATATAATGACGACTTCTGATTTCAAGCACATGGTGACTGAAACAATTCACAGACCTGCTTTATTCCCTATAAATACTGTACATAATACGAGAGACTCGTCTGCAGCATCATTGTGAGACTTCCCTGATGGCAGCACATGTCTGAATTGTATTCTGGTCCTGTGTGTATGGAGGGGATTAGTACGATAGACTTGTTTTTGCTGATCGGATGCATTCCCTTGCTCGTGATCTCATTCATGCTAAATGCACTGAAAGCTGACGGCATAAACACACACACACACACACACACACACACACACACACACACACACACAGCACTGAGATGGTTATTACAGCTGCCCTGATCTGAGGGAGGCATTCGTTAAAGAATTCAAATGAAAGTTATAGGTGTATTGTGAGAGTATTAAGTATTAATTGTGTTCTTGTTGTATGAAAACAAAAGCTTTATTGCTAACGGTGTGTTCAAGCTGTACGATTTTTATCCTTGTCCTTTGTGATTGTTGCTTTTCAGACGAACGTGATCCCCATATCACACTGTAGGTTCTGCAAAAAAAGACTTGTCTGAAGTTTAAGCCGCCAATCCTTGACACGTTTAGACACGTGTTCTCTCATTAGCGGTAGCTAGCAGCAAACAAAAACAATCTGTGGCCTTCATTTCATTCATGACGCCTTGATAATAAAACGTCATTAAAGCACCCCTTTTACTTTAATCACCTAAAACATTTCTCTTCTTGCGGTTCTGTCCACCTCACTCATTTTGACATTTTTCCTGATGTGGTTTGAAGTTGTCGTGTTAATCGGGTCATCTGGTGTGCCGCTCGTTGTAGGAGAAGTCACACTGCAGGAAAGAGTCGGAGATCTTCTGACAGCCAGAATTTCATCGAAGGAAAAAAAATTTGCAATGGCCATTAAAACAGCTGTTGATGAACAAACCAAAGACTCCAGATTTTAGTCTCAGATTATACCAACCTTTTGGGATTTACACAGTTTTTTTGGACGACCAAATCGTGGCCAAAATCGCACAGTATGCACCTGACTTAACTTAAATCTGGTGGAGGGGATTTAAATCTGGTGCTTTTTTTTATTTGGCTGAAATAAAAACACTAAAATAATTGTGTCCACTTTCGACATTTCTCTTTATTTACATTTCTCTAAACAGATTTATCACTCTTCTCTTTTCACCACTATATAGATAGATAGATAGATAGATAGATAGATAGATAGATAGATAGATAGATAGATAGATAGATAGATAGATAGACAGACAGACAGACAGACAGACAGACAGACAGACAGACAGACAGACCACTCCCATCCTGTTAAAGGCCGTTTTAGAAGCAGGTTTTAGGGCTCTCACAGCCCAAAACAAGATTGAAAAGCTTCTTGAAAGTTGTGCATTTTCTTTTTGATGGATGGCAGGTCTCTTCTGACATCTGGCCTGTTTACTCCACACTTAAAACCCCTGATAATAGCTTTATTTAAAAATGATAGAAAGCCCTGTCTTTGCTCAAATGAGGTACAAATCGTTCCAGAATTCATTTAGCATGATTTTGTACCTCAGAAGACCTCTGGGGTTTTGTACAGCACAATGAGATCAGGTGATTGGCAGCTTGGCTGAAAATAGTGGACTATTTTTATGCATCATATTTTTAAAGCCTGTAGTAGACATTTAATAGAAATAGAGACAGACTGCGTTTAAACTGACAATTCATTTAGTATTATTATAAATATTTACCTTTTCAGGCAACATTATTAAATCCCCAAATGAGCTGAACAGAACTTTACGAATGATTTAAGGTTATATGTGGTCACATTTAGGGATGAATGGATCAGGACAACTGAATTATAGACCCAAAATTCAAAACTGTAAGAAGCCAAAGTTTTACAATGACTGAAATTTAAATGAAACCAAACAAAAGTGTCTGATATATTAAACTCGGGGTCTAATCTGACAAATAATCATCATCTGTCTGATCCCTGAGATACAGTCTAGCTACATGTTCTGGACGTGTCCTGATACCCAGATTCGAATATGTTGATGTGAAGGAGGAATTTGTGAACATTCTCGTTGAGGTGGGCTTTTCTTTCTTCTACAGCCCAAAAACACCGTGCAGGTAGCCAGATTGTTTAGATTAGGATGTGGACACGAACGGTGAATCCCAGGACAGCCTTCAGGTCTGAAGAGAAACTCTTCCTACTTTCACACATATTGTCCTGCAATTTAAACCATGAGTACACACCTGAGTACAGAAAGTTCTGCAATCGGATCGGTAACTTTCCCATGCCACAGCATTTGTTCCTTTCGTTTTTTACCTCAGCGATGTGCACTGTACATCCAGCACCCAAAATTCAACACTTTTACATTGTGGATTATATACAATTCTTCCAAATGTTTTTTGCTCCCTCCCCAAACCCCCTGGTGATATCACACTTAATTAGCTGTGTGCTGGAGGAGAACTGAACCCTACGGACAGACTGAATTGGGCAGTGGTGTGTTCTCTGCAGGAAAGATTTCCCCCAGAGCCCTCACGGTTTCTTCATGCTAAAGCAGATACTTTGCAGATGATGTCAAATTATTCAGCAGTAAAAGGGAGCAGTGGGAAGCTCCAGGCTTGATGAACTCCACACTGTGGTTAAAAGTGCACCTCCTGTCATGCAGAAGTTTGGTGCTTTGTCATGATTTAGTGTGAGTAGTGTAGAAATGGCAATAAGACTGGAGTGCAATCATACAGACACATTCACTTCTTCTGCCACATAAAACTGGAGAACTGCAGGTTTTTTTAATCGTTCTTTTCAAACAGACAATTATATGTTCTAACCGCCGATCACGATGGAAGCAGGGAAATGATCTCAAGCTTGTACTGATAGATCATAAAGACTTTCATTACTAGGTATGATGTTAATCAAGATGATGTAATAATCAACAATATGATGTTTGATGACAGTTAAAACCATTAAGTATTCAATTCCATATTTTAGAATGCATTGTTTCTTATGTTTTTCATCTAATGTTGTGGAATTGTGTATAAACATACATTTTTAAGTTGATAAGAAGAAGCTTGTCATGATACAGTACCGAGAAAACGCAAAGCATAAATTCATCTGTCCTAAAGGTATAAAGTCTGACACTGACACTAG
>NC_139595.1:19043028-19053028 GCF_946808225.1 Silurus aristotelis | reverse complement strand
AGATTAAGGTGAAGCCCAGTGGTCTCCAGTTAACCTCCTGATGACTTGTTCTTGGACAGGAGGGTTCTCTGGGCCGTTCTTCAGACCTATAGGTTTTTCTAACGATGGGATAAGAGTCCAGAGTAAATGTTATGTGTCTGTTTTACCTCCCAGCCAGCAGGTGGCGATCGGAGACACACTTCAAATCAATTCAGGCTCTGAAGATAATTTTTTGGTAAAGAGATTTTAGTTCTTTTTGGAGGGACTTTTTGGAGGGATCTGAATTTGGCAGTGAGATCACTTGACCCCACACACTTAGAAAATGTCCACACTTCTGGATTTTCCATGGAAGACAAACAGAGACTTTTTTTTTTTTGGCAGTAAAAATTTTGCAGAGATCCAACACACACACACGCACACACACACACACACACACACACACACACACACACATTCAGTTCCAGAATGCGAGTGGCTGACACGCGCACACACACACACACACACACACACACACACACACACACACACACACACATACACTTTCACACAATGAGTTATAGAATCTCTCCCTCTTTCGTGTGTGTGTGTGTGTGTGTGTGTGTGTGTGTGTGTGTGTGTGTGTGTGTGAGAGAGAGAGAATATTTTGCCAGTGCATTAGTAAACACCATCACGTATCCTCTCAGCACTGGCGTGTGAACAGCTGCTCTGTCATCAGTCATCTCTGACCTGAGCACCAGCATTAATGATGCTGCTGTGCTGACAGAACTTTCCAGATGTTCCACCAGAACAGTGAACACCATATTTTACACCAGCATACATAACATCAGATACTCAACATCTGCCTGGAGGAACAAGGAGAGGCCTTCTGGTGCAGCAAGACTGCAATAAATCGGTCTGGAATGAGATGTGATACACAGCGTTGACTCGAGAGCTTCTGAATCTCTGACTTTCCAATTTCGTTTCGTTTTTAGTGACCTCACTTTTGAATCCTTTAGAAAATCCGAGTGAATCTGATCACTGTTGATGAAATACTGCGTGAATTCCCCTTTCCTGAATAAATCTGATAATGTAAAGTTAAAAGTTAAGTCTGAAACTGGAGACTCCTTCCATCACCAGACATCAATTCAATTTCTTTCCTTTTATTAAGTTGTTGCAATGAAAACAATAACAAGACACCTTCTGTCCAATCATAGTCCAGAACTCGTTGTAAATGGGGAAAATTATGGGATTAATATTATCACTGTGTGTGACTTTGAGAGGAAACAGAGTGTATTCTGCTCCGATCTTCTGCACTGGGACTTTGGATAAGTGATGAGGAACATCTATCAACTATCTGATGCCTGGTTCCTCTCTTAACTCCAGCTCGTTCCCAGAGCGTTTCCTGGTTCCGGTATGATTCAATCCTATTCCAGACTCTCATAGACATAGATAAAGACCATAAACAGTGACACCGTCCCAAAGATCTCAGAGCCGTCTGCCTCTCCGAGTAGATCTGTCTGATCGGGATGAGTCTGAGCACGCTGCTCTTTTTATCATCCAGAAGGAGATTAGTGTGGAATTTAGATCTCATTAAAGGATTGATGAGGGAAATGAGGGGAAAGTACACAACAGAAGATCTTGAAGTACTGCTAACAGGAAGAAAGATTTTCCGGTTCCTGCTTTAAAAACATCTGACACGTAATTAGTTGTGAAATTTGAGATGTTTATGGAAATAAATCCGAAGGTACAATGATGTGAGCACTGAGGAGCTCTATTTCAAGGAAGAGTTTGAATTTCATGCTAGTTAACGTTATGCTAGTTAGCACTTTTTCAACACTTAAACAAATCACTAATGACACCTTTTAAGTGAACAAAAGTGAACAAACTTATTATTTGCTACTTTTTAAAAATTAGCTTATAAAAAGCTGTTTTCTCATAAAAAAAAAAAAATCTGGATTGTTTTGAAGACAACATTTACTTATTCGGATATTATTCAATTCATCATAGGGTAAAAAAGTAGATACAGCGTCAAGCAGTTAGCATGCTGATATGTGCTAGTCAGTGACTGAGGTAAACAATGTATTCGGCTAGCATGTAGCAGTTCTTCAGACAGACACTGTGAAGGCGGTAACAAGACAGAATTATGAAACTCATCAACTTTTTTCCTCAGAAGAGTTGAAAAAATTACACTTTGATTCTTTGAGCAACTCCTGGTGAAAACGTGGGAATGTTATTTTCTGATTTTTGTTTATGTTTTACTCTGAAACTGTGTTGTAACTTGTTTATATAACAAGTTTCATGATTATATAACAGATTCATAAAGTAATTTCCGGAAGAGGACAATGGCTCGAAGCGTGTGGAAATGTAATTACAGGTCAGGTGACCATGATGTCATTTAGCTTTTATTAGCAAACAACTGTGTTCAAAACATGTACTCCACAAGATCAGATGCGAACTTTTGATCTCTAGAGCATCTAAAATACATTCTAACAGGACGTCTCTCGAGCTATAAAATTTAGATGTAAATAGCTGGGTTTTGTTTAATAATAATAAACGTGTTAGCTAAATAAAAAGACATTAATTGTAGCTAGCAGGTTAGCATTCCACAGAAGTTATCAATGGTGTAGTTTAATATAATAAAGCTTGCGAGGGTGAACAAAGCTAGTGCAAAATCTTTTGCGAATTAGCAAGTTGTTTGAATCACAAACGATATTCTTTCCAGATGTTCTCCTAACTGTTATCTGTTAACTTTTATACTTTATATAATTTATTTTCTTTCTTTTTTTTACATTCGATTTCTATTTACATTTTGAATAAATTTATTGCTAAAGCTGCTGTTTATTCAGAAGCCATGAATCTCAGGAATGTCAGGAGTCTTCACAGTGACCTGTAGACATATTTAACCCTCACACTAACATGATTTTGGATTTAAATGAGGCTTGTGGCTGATTGTGTGCTGATGAATTGTGAATCCCGGTTGTAAGTCTTTTACATTTCAAATGATTCTTTAGTGTAAATGAAATGACTGATCCTTTGGGATCTACATGTGTTATGGGTTCATGCTACTGAGACAGAAAGCACAGGTACCAGATTCACCTAAGAAAGCTGAAGCTAGCACAGAAAAAAATAATTTTTGTGGAAAATTTGGACACCATGATGTTATGATGTTATCCCTGATTCCCTCAACATATTTTTATATACATTCCTGAATCTGTGTGGAAATGTATCACTTTAATTCAGATAATCTGCTTTAAAATCTAATCTTGTTTATTAACAAACTTCTTTTTTTTTTTTTAAGTGTAAAAAAACCCCATCTCTGTATCTTATATCAACTGTTTCAACACATGTATTTTTCCATCTCATCATCAGAGAAGGTGAAGAGGGATCGGAGGCCATGCTCGGCAGAGGATGTGGACAATCTGGACAGGAAGTCGAGCAGCAGGGACGTGTGTGACCGATCGAACCCCTGGTCCCCTCGCACGCTTCCTCGGAAAAACACACTCGCCATGCAGACGCATAACACGGAGCGGAGAAGAGAAGCCTTTCTAGAGCTTCTGAAGCAGAAATATCCTCATCACTCCTCAGTCATCGCCGGACATCAGGAGAGACTCCGTGATCACGTAAGATGCTCAAGGGTTTGTGAGAGCTGGGCTCTGATTGGTCAGAAGGTGTTGATTAGTTTTCTAGTAGCAGATCTGACAGTAGTGCAACCGCTAATCACAAGCTTGGATTATTATAGTAACAGCTCATAAACCGGTTCTTGTGCAGCGGAAAGTGGACATTTATATAAATTCATTGTGGTGTAAGAAGAATAAAAGTTTTCCACCCAGTCACACTTTAATTTACTGTAGAACCTCCGGCTGTCAAAATGAACACGTTAATAACGCCTTAACACAAATTAATTTTAATGATTTCTGTTTTACTGTTTTTATTAAAAATACAAATAAATAAATATAAACAAGGCGAAATTAAAACCTTCAACGCAACACACGTTTATTCACGTCCTTTCTTTAATCAGATATAATATTTAAAATTCCACTAAAAAATTATTTTTGTTCACTAAACATTTGTTTTATGCACCAAGTCTCAAATCAGCACCAAAATCCGCCATGATGCAAAAATCTGTTGAATAAAACCGTGGAAACATAGCAAGAGTTCAGTTTGGTGTCCTGATGATTTACGTCATTTAACACACTGTAATTACTTTAAAACATTTACAAGAATATTTTGTCTTCATGCTCTATGTTCAATTTGGTTTCACTAATAATAACATACATTTGCATAAAGCGTCAATATTTCTCCATGCCCATGTTGATTAGAGTAATAACAACTTTAATGACAAGTATAAATTTAAGGTTAAAAAACAAATAAAAATGTGCGATTAAGTTGCGATTAATCGTAAATTAACACGTGACGATCCTGCGATTAAATATTTTAATCGATTTACAGCCCCAGTAAAACCACAACTTAATTTCATTACCTATTTAATTTCTCTGAAGTGCGCATGTTTCAAACTTCTTCATTCATCTGTTCTTGTGTCGCTGCTCTACAATGTAACTTAAATAGCATGTGTTCCTCAGTGGACCTGCTGCTGGAGATCACAATTTTATAGCTTTTCATTTAGATTTGGCATTTCCGTGGCATGATTTCTGCTTTAGTAACCCGGGTGTGTCTGTGATCTCTCCATCCAGGGTTTATTGTACTTTCGGAATGTGTGTGTGTGTGTGTGTGTGTGTGTGTGTGTGTGTGTGTGTGTGTGTGTGTGTGTATAAAAGTGTGTTTTAGCATTTGTAAGGAAAACAATAATTTAAAATACTTTACACTGTAATGACATGTTTTGGCCTTAAGACGGCGCTTTCAGACTGGAGGTGTAAGTAGAAAGGCAGGTTCATCAGGTAAAGCCGAGCAGGGATTATATTCAACACACACACACACAACGCAGATGCGTGCTTGAGTGTGTGTGTGTGTGTGCGCGCGCGCGCCTTTGTATGTGAGTGTGTGTGCTTGTGTGAAGCGCAACAGAAGAGCAGAAGTTTCGGAACTCGACCGTGGCGCGCGACTCGGTTGTCTCATGCTGCCGTGCGCGTGCCGACTCCCGGACGCGTTCATCAGCGCGGTGATTTCGTCCAATCGGGACAAAAACACAACTTACTCCTTCTCAGACCTGTCCCTCTGTCCCTCTGTCTCAGGTACCGTGTTGTGATTTTCACGTTTTGCATGCACTTTCTGTGGTTTTTTACGCGTTCTTTACGCGTTCAACCCGGCGTGCACGCGCTCTGGCAACTTCTTAATGAGCAAACCTTTAATTAGCTTTTAGTTCTGTAAAGACGATCGAGCAGGAAAACACCGCGCACAAACAGTGGAATAAACAGCAATCCGAGAGCTGACACACTGATTCAGGACGTGACCTGAGCTTCAGGTCCTTCAAAAAGCTTCACAGAAACCAAATTTGATCTGCTCATCCTTGCACTTGTTGCTGTTTGAAAGTAAGATGATAGCGTGAGTGCAGCACGATTCCAAAGCAGCGATTATTTTGTAATAATAATTACTTCCTTAAATAATATTAATTTTTATTATAATAACAGACTGTAGCTGTTTGTACTTATTTACACTTAATTAGTGTTTTGCGTTTGGTTTGTATAAAACTAACCTGCAGTTGCGGTGTGTGTGTGTGTGTGTGTGTGTGTGTGTGTATATGTATGTGTGTTATTGATATAGCTAAATTGCAACTATGAGACACTCAAGTGAAACGATCTCAGGTTTCAGTACCTTTCAACCCCCCAGTTTCCCCCCCCCCCCCCCCGGATGCAGGTTTCCTCCATAGCTGGTTTTTACAATATTTGCTCATTTTGTAGCGAAACAAACAATATATTAATTTAGTGATTCCTCGATTGTAAAAAAAAAAAAATGCAAGTTCTGGTATAAACCTGAGTTTTGTAATGTTAATACGAAATCGTGTGATTTTGCGTGAATTCGGTACGAACTCGAGCGAATAAAACTCAGGTGTAAACAAAGCGACCTGTTTACTTTGATCTAATCAAGTTTTTTGTTTAGAATCGGCAGAATTCCCGTTTCGCTCTTCATCGATCTTATCGTGGGTTTTGTATTTGTTTAGTTTAACACGAAGTTTATCAGACGTGATGATCGTGTTGATGTGCGCTGACCGTGTCAAGTTCAAGTTAGTTGTGTTGTTGTGTTGTGTTTTGTTGTGGTGTGGTGTGTTGTTGTGGTGTTGTTGTGGTGTTGTGTTTTGTTTTGTTGTTGTGTTGTTGTGTTGTGTTGTTGTTGTGGTGTTGTGTTTTGTTGTTGTGTTGTGTTTTGTTGTGGTGTGGTGTGTTGTGTTGTTGTTGTGGTGTTGTGTTTTTTGTTGTTGTGTTGTTGTTGTGGTGTTGTGTTTTGTTTTGTTTTGGTGTTGTGTTGTTGTGTTGTGTTGTGTTGTGTTGTGTTGTTAGGTGCTGTTTATCCCACATTAAATGACAGGCTTAGTAAAGCATACTTTCTTTAACACTCATGTAAACAGGTTTAATCTCACACACAACACTTGTAAAAATATTGTCAGGATGACGCCTGGGTTTCGTCACTGGACGTTTATTTTTAAAGGAACATCAGATGCTACCTAAAAGAATTTATAGTTATTACAATCAGAGTTAATGACAAAAATTTACAGTGAAACTCACATCGCATGTTTAGAAATTTTGATTTATGACTTTAGTGCCTGGTGGTAATACTCCTGAACACATCATGGAAAGAGTAAATGCCCCACCCCATGTTCAGACCCACCTGTCCTACCCTGAGACCCACCTTCCCCCAATCTTAGACCTGAACCCCCTCAGACCCACCCCTCGCTAAGACCCATCTTGCCTTACACAGACCTGTGCTCAGACATTATGGACACCAGTTCTCTGACCACCCATTGTAGACTCGCTTTGCCCAACGCTCCACATTCAGACCGGGTCATTGGTCAGACCCACCTCACCCCACCTCACCCCGTGCTTAGATCCTCCCTTCCCTACTCCCAGACCATCCCTGTTGATCAGACCTGCCCTGCCTGCACTCAGACCCTCCCTGCCTCCCCCTCACAGACCTAATCCCACCCCCACCCTGGGCTCAGACCCGCCGGTGCCGGTGTCCGTGCTTTTACAGTGTGTGTTTTCTCTTGAAATCCCTGTGCCCTTGGTGCTGAGCGATATCAGAGCTGTGGGAGCCATGGCCTTATTTCTTCTCCAGAGCCAGAGCTCGAGCCTGAGGACTGAGGAGGCCTGATTTATTCTGCCCTTTACAGGATTTTCAAAGGCCTGGCACAGGACCAGCGCAGATGAACCATAGCCTCCTGCAGCTGTGATTAGAGAAGGCAGTGAAGCAGACAAGAGCCTTCAGAACAAACGCTTTACTTTCACAAGCAGAAAATGTTAAACAATGAGACATGAAGACATAACATTTCTACAAGATAGATAGATAGATAGATAGATAGATAGATAGATAGATAGATAGATAGATAGATAGATAGATAGATAGATAGATTGATAGAGAAACCATGCCTCTAAAAAATGGCATGGCATCAAGTTTCGGCATCTGGGATTTGTGTAAATCTTGTCAGGTTAGATGGGTGTAGCTGTAGTATGGATGGAAAAACAAAACCTTTAAGACTGACTTGTCTTTAGATTTTCCTGAAGAAGCCTTTAGCATGTCATATGCACCGAGTAAACATTTAAACTTTTAGCGTTTCTCTTTGTGATTAGTTCCGGTCTCTGAACTTCCACAGCAGACCAGATGAGGTGACATACGGAAGCGTTTTTCTTCTGTGAACTGATGTTTATTTACCTTAATCGAGACGTCTCTACACGCGTGTTTTGACGGTGCATAATGACGCCGTCTGAACGCTAACACGTGTTCCTATGGCATGTGGACTGGAATGATTTCTGGATCTTGCAGCAGCCGGAAATGCCTTCGCATGATGGTGTGTTGATTTGAAATTCGAAAAATGCTGCGTTATCCGTCTTCGTCTCCGTCTTCATCCCCGTCCCCCCCAATGTTCAAACCGGTTTAGTCTTTCAGACTGTTGCTTAACTCTGTTTTTTAATGAAGGTGCTGCAGGCTGAGTCATTACACACACACACACACACACACACACACACACACACACAGAGCGCAGCCAGCCACCTGTCATCCTTCATAAACCTCAGTTCAAATGGATGTGAAATTTGGCAGCGAGGACAATCGAGGCTTTTATTCTCTCCTGCAGTGTGTTCTTACACATGACCGACCGAGAAACTTGTACTGCACTGGCACAGGTGCTAAGATACCATCTCCCACTTCACCTCCTGCCTCTGTAAATGTGTGTGTGTGTGTGTGTGTGTGTGTGTGTGTGTGTGTGTGTGTGTGTGTGTGTGTGTGTGTGTAGAACGCGGGGGGTCCTTTTTATTTTAGTCTTTGTTTTCGGACTCTGTATTACAGCCTGCAATACAACAGAGCAAAAGTCCCAGCATTTTCGACGTGGTATTTCCAGTTCAGTATTTTCCCAGCAGTAAAATCAGCTCATCAATGTCAGATCAGTTTTCCCAGCACAGCTTCCCCAATACACTTTATTCAGATCAGTATTCCCAGCACAGTATACTGGGTATTCCCAGTTTGGAATTCTCAGGGCGGCAACTGGGTATTCGTAGTGTGGTATTCTCAGTCCACTATAATGGATTTTCCCAGCAACGTATTCCAAGTTTGGTATTCCCAACTGAGTATTTCTATCTAAAAATTCCCAGTGCAGAATTCCCAGCACAGTATTCTTACGGCAGCATCCCCAGAGAGTATTCCCATTTTCCATGGTATTTCCAACACGGTACTGGAGGTGTGGAATTTCAAGCTCAGTATTCCCAAGGCAGTACACTGGATATACTCAGTTTGGTATTTAAAGTTTGATATTCCCAGCTAAGAATTCCCAGTCCAGCATTCCCAGCTCAGAAATGTGAGTAAAATGTGTTGAATTGTTTGGGTGGGAAAACTCATGGCACTTGTTACACACCACATGTGGAGCTTAATTAGAAGGAATTGATTGATTTGATGAACACACAGTTATCCACATTACAGGCTTCACAATGAAACTTCACCATAGATCACTTTCATTTCACTCCGCTGGCACAAGAACCGGATTATCTCACTGCATGTTGCAATTCCGCTCAGCTTCTCTGTCCAAATATGGCGATATGCCGGAGCCACGCCTTTAATTCGGCCGCAGGCGTTGAGTCGCTGCTGTGTGAAATGCAGACAGGGATGTTTTTGAGAAGCACAGGCTTAATTGGGTTCAGGCGTGTGCTGATATTAACTCTTTACTCTGCGATAATCAGATTTAACAGATTTATTACCACTGCATTATGTTTTCGTGAGGTCAGATTTCAAACAAACATCTTCACATTAATATTCTTTTGTTATTTTATGAAACTGAACAAAAAAACTGAAACTGAAACTTTTAGAAAACATATTTTGATATTAGGAAAAAGACATTTGGCTGTGTCTGTGGTTTGAAAAACCTCCTAATTATTCGCTAATGAATGATTCGCCAATGAACAAGCCTTGTTTTAATGTTTCCTAAAACTGGACAAGTTTTCAGAGATTTTTGCGAAGCTCCGGAGGAACATATTACCTGGAGAGCTTAAGTTTAAATCCCATGGATGTTGGGAAAAGAATATTCTCTCTTTCTGTTGTCAATCACAGTGCCTATTTATGTGGAAGAGGGCAGAGTCTCAGAAACGTGTACACAATTTTATCAAAATAGTTATATTGTCATATTGCCCAGTACTAAATTGGGCTTAAAATGAAGCCTTGAGGAACACCACATGACTGTAAATGGTTTGTTTAAAACTGTCATGGTGTCCAAAGTTGGGTGAAGATTTTGAATGAAATGAAGTTCTAACACCTCCACCTGAAAGTGAACACACATGTACATGCATTCCTTCCTGTCCATCTGTAAAGCCCAGACTGGGTTAACCTGCTCTCTGGGTGAACTTCCGGCACGAGTCGTATTCATTAGTGCCTCCAGGTCCGGAGGTGG
>NC_139595.1:19028028-19038028 GCF_946808225.1 Silurus aristotelis | reverse complement strand
GTAACTTTAAAAAGTCAGCTAGCTACTCCAAATATTCTGCTGAAATAAACACAGTTATAATAAACCAAACCAGTTGTTGCTATGGCGACAGCGAAGCGAGACCTGACCGCCGGTTGTTTCCATGTTCCTGCAGGTGTTCTCCACCTGCAGTATGGCGAGGAAACGAAGCAGATCCTCATGCCTAACGAGGTGTCGGGTGCTGACACGGTGCACGCTCTGTTTGTCAGCGCTTTCCCTCAGCAGCTCACGCTCTCCATGCTCGAGTCGCCCAACATGGCCATCTACATAAAGGACCACGTCAGGAACATCTACTATGAGCTCACGGATGTCAGGCAGGTTTTGTTTTTTATTACCCAATTCTCCACACACACACACACACACACACACACACACACACACACACACACACACACACACACACACAGTCAGGAAGGTGAGCTTGAGCACATGGGGGAGATTTTGGAGTTCAAGCAGTGAAGGAGCGAGTGTTTATAGCTGCTATAACGAAGTTCTCAAGAGGAACCTACTCATTTCTGTAGATGTCCGCTAAAGCCAAATGTGACCATATTATATGGCAAAAGTATGTGGACACTTGAGCATAAGATTCGTACGTGCTTCTTTTTGAACTTTGTGTTCCACATTTAGTCTCCATTTGCTCTTATATTAAGCTCCACTCTTCTGGGAAGATGTTCTACTACATTTTGAGGAGCATTGTTAGTAATGGGTGTTAGTAAAGTCAGGTACTGGTGTAGGTGAGGAGACCTTGGGTGCAGTCACCTTTCACATTCATTCATGTACTATAGGGTTGGAGCTCTATAGCAGGAGATCTTTCACTCCATTCCAGCTTTCCAATGTTCCTGCTCATCTCTGCATAATGATGAACAATATTTTGAAATTGTTGCCGATTTGTTCTTGCGTTCGTGCGTGTTATAATAACAGTAGTATGTTTTGACAGAGGGTTCAGGTGTGTGTGTGTGTGTGTGTGTGTTTGTGTGTGCGTGTGCGCGCGCGCGCGTGTTGACGCACGTTTGCTCCCAGTACTTCCAAACGTTATAAACAGCCACGCCCAGCTGTACAATAACACACTCACACACAAACACACACATAATCTCTCTCGCGTTCCCTCTTTCCTGTTGGACTGGTGTGTGAGCTGCAGGGGACGGTGCAGAGGAGGGTGTGGACCTCAACACCACCCATGTGCCTGCACGCAGCCTCGCACACACGGCGCTTTATTTTTTTATCCATTTACCTTTAATGCGGAACATTTCTGTTACGGCTCTATAAACACCACATCCCACATGCCAGTTGGATTTCTCCCAAAGTGTCAAATTCTTTATCGTATAAGAAAAAGCTCAAAGGCAACGAAACTGCAGTACAGAGAATTGCAACATTGTTTATTTTCGAATAAATAATATTCAAATGAAATAAGGGGCGGGGCTTAGCAAAAGAGTCAGTCAAACTTTGAAGGTGCTACTGTGTATCCGTGATGGTTTATTACTTGGATGAATCATCTGGCAATTACACGTTTTATTCAAATGTGTTGATAATGATGTACAGTATCTTGTGGGCGTGGCCTAATGACACTATTCTGTACATGTTTGAGATCAAACACTGCATTGGCAAATGTATTGGGACACCTGCCAAATGTGGTTCTTTCCGAAACTTGTGCTTTTTCACTGATCTAGTAGACCCAAAACTGTTCCAGCATGACAATGCTCCTGTGCACAAAGCCAGCTCCATGAAGATGTGCTTTACATGGTTTATAAGATCCCCTGCTAAAGAGCTCCAACACCTTTGGAATGAAATGGAACACCACCCCAGACCTCCTCAGCACACCTGACACCCTTTAGTAACACCATTGTAGCTGAATGAATTGCCACAAATCCCCACAGAATCTTGTGGAACATCTTTCCAGAAGAGTGATGGTTATTATAACGGCAAGCAAAGATTAAATGTGGGACATATTGTACCAATGTTATGCTCATGTGTCTTTTAGCCATATATTGTATGTTACTATGTGCAGATTGAAGCATTAATTTGTTCAGAATTTAAAATTATTTCGATTTTGAATTGCAGGTGCAAATTTTTTTTGTGTTTTTGTGTTGGCAGGAACATCACACCACAGTCCTACCTGAAGGTCTATCACAAAGACCCCAATCAGGCCTTTAATCATAACACGAGAAACAACAATGGAGATGGCAGAGTGAGTAAAACAACACACACAAACACACACACACACACACACACACACACACACACACACACACACACACAAACACACACTCCCTACAGACAAATTCATACTAATGTGTTTATAGCAGTGTTCATATAGATAAGATCCCTAAACGAGGTGGGCTTTTTGACCGGAACACTCACATCGTTTTTTTTCTTTCTGATGTCATTAAACTGTCTATTTTAACTTAAAAGAGGAAACTTGTGTTAAATTTTGTTTGTATTCTTCCACTTGCTCTGTTGTTTTACTTTTAGAGCAGTAAACGCAGTAACACACAGCTTTAGGAGGCCAGACAGTGGCATTAGCATTCCTGCTAGCATGTGGTGTGGATTAGCCGCCGTAATTGGAACCAGACTCGCTGTTATTTGTGGTCTAATGAAAGCCATGCGTAAAGACTTTACAGGAACTTTTCATCGTCATGTTTCGTAGTATCGCTCCGCTTGACTGCGTATAAATCGGCGACATTTTATCTAGTGTTTCTCATCATGCCAAGTTTAAGAAAGGAGTAAAGTTAGCAAAGAATATTAAGCTAATTTTATTTACATATTAAATTAAACAGTACCATGTTAACGTCGCCATTAAGAAAGTAACGTCCAAAGGACATCTGTGTGATTTACGAAGGTGATGGTTAGGATAGTTTTATAGTATTATGGTAAATTAAATTATAAATAAATTAGAAGTCATGAATTATTCAGATTTTAGGATCAACGTACAGGAAACAATTAGAATTGAATCTTCAGACACCACACACATGATTGGAATATGAATAAGGGAACAACAGCATTTACATCATAATTTATGTAGGAGGCGGGGCTAATTTACATTTTAAGTTGGACCTGAAGTCTAACAGAGACAACAAAAAAAGCAGATTTGTGACACAGCAGGTCTGTGATTCAGAGTCTAATTGGTGAAGCAGAGTTTTTGTTTCCACAGAAATAAAAAAACTCTCAAAAAAAGTGTTGACAGATCACCTTCAGCTTTCCCTCTGACTGCTACAAAGCACTGACACTGGAGACTCCTTCTATCCATGTTACATAAACATCTCCTCACATCTCTAAACAAAATAGGTTTGGCATGCAATCTTTTTTTTTTTTTTTTGATCCGTTCTTTTATTTATTAGCGCAGTCTCTGTTTAGTCGCTGTGACTGAGCTGTTGCTATAGGAATAATTTGAGTCAGCACCTTCTGGTCAATCAGAATCAAGCCTCGGGCTGCAGCAGAGCTGTGGGATGAAATACGATGCGCCGAAGTCGTGATTATGCAGGCTGCTGTTTTTCTTCCGTCTGATACTCAGGCAGTTAAAAGACGCCAGCGATGTCGATTAGGGGACGCAGTGTTACCACAAATTGTACCACAAATTGTACTTAATAACAGTGAGCGTGTGTTTGGCTCTCTGTCTGAAACCATCACACACATATACACACACACACACACACACACACACACACACACACACACACACACACACATGGAGGAATGACACCAAATGCTGATTCGCACAAAAGCGAGCTGTGTAATGAGCAGGGTTTAAACCAAGCGATGAACCAAAACGGCACCCGAAAATTTTCCAGCAAATCCATTTTTCCTTTCATTATTCCCAAACTGGAATTCCTGCATGAGTGTGTTTTTGTGAGTTTGACTCGCTCTGAGGTCGCGACCTTTGACTTTTGACTAATGACAGAGTGCACAGTCTGACGTGTGGCTCATGACTCACGACTGCTATGGACTGATGTTATCAAACTTCACCAGGAACAACAGGAAATACTCGGTTCTAACAATGAAGAGGAAATTTCTTTCAAGCTAGCAAAGAACTTTATCTTAGCTATCAAGTAGCCATATCCTTGATTGTAATGCGAACACAATCGCTAAACACATTGCAGTGTTTTTGTACATATTGCCAAGAATTCACCCAGACATTATACTAAAAAGCAATTGTAAACTAGCAAGAAAATAATAGCATCATGACTAGCATGCTAATAATATTAGCTAACCTAAAAACAAAATAATTCAACCAAAATACACTTGCAATGAGTTAGCATGCCAAGTCATGCTAGCAGCGTTATGATCATCGTGAAACTGCAGAATTCTTGTGGATTTGTTCACAGTTTTATTCATAATTGTTTATTGTCCTCTCAGCTGACAGATTTTTCATTTAGGGAATCTTTAGCTGATGAGCTTTATTAGCCACATGTGTTTAGACATACAGGACTGAAGTCTTCATTAAACAGAACATCAGCTCCAGCGATGGAGTTTAAAGGAACACCTGGTTTAAAGAAAAACCAGCAGTGAGTCATTTTGTGATTCGACTCACTGAACTCGGCTGTTGAAAACGAGGCATACGATTTGATTCGCTAAAAAGAGTCGATTCTTTTCAGAATTATTGACACGTTAGAGACGAGTAAATGGAGTTTTGTCATCACTTATCATCCCGGTGTCAATCCTGCCACGCCCATTTTCACCACAGAACAAAACCGCAGTACGTTTTCAAACAGGCGAAAGCGTACGTGTGTCGACACGCTGATTAACATCCCACACCTGTTTGTCAAGGCCATTAAACCACTCGCTGTCTGGATCTTGTGTTTCATAGCTGTCTTTCAGCACTTCAGCTGCAGATTTCATCTCTTCACGGGGTCGAATGAGGTGTTTAAAGCACAGAGTTCGCTTCGGTCGGTTCCTGTGAGTTCGAGATGAAACCCAAACACTGGGTTTTTTTCCAGATCGTGTCTCCGATTCTCCTGCACGCAGGCGTGTTAACGATCCCACTGTTTTACAAGCCACAAGCTCACAGCAGAAATGTGAACCGTTACTCGAGTGGTTCATGTGCAGCAGAGTGTAAGCACCTGTTGCAACACGCCTTCCCCCAAGGATTATGGGTAATTGTTCTGCAGTAGGAGTGCTGCACTGACTCGTCTTTATCTTTTTGTTTTATACAAATTGTACAAGAGCTTATTAAAGAAAGAAACGCTGTTCGTGACATCCAGTGAGTGAAGCACAAAGGCAGGGGTGAGCTCGAGATTAAAATCATTCGAAAAAGAAATAACAGAAATTTATGAAAATAAAAGTATAGTTGTTTTTTTGGGTTTTTTTTTTTGCAGATTATACAATAAGACAAAGGTTTTTTTTGTTTAATGAGTTTACTGTTCAATCACTGTGGTGACAATTTTAATTATACATTTTTACACATTATAATGCATTTTATATTAATAATATTAATAATAAAGAAATCATTATAATACATTTAAAAATGTTAAATGTGTTTTAGGAAAATGTAAAGAACAATGTAAGAAAATAGAACAAATAACAACGTAAATGGACATTGGTTTTTATATAATATAAAAATAAATAATTATTAAACTAGTAATAATATAAACAAAAAATGAATAGGTGCCCATCAGGAAAAAAAAAAACAATTAAATTTTAAATGTAAAAATGTTCCAAAAAAATAAACAACAAAAATCTAGGTATAATTAAAAACATTTAAATGAGTTTATTTATTCTATTATTATTTATTTATTTATTTATTTATTTGGAGTTTGGAGTCGCAGATTCCCCCAGGTTTTAAAATCAGTCACTGATTGATGAGACGGTGAGGGTTTTACTCCGGGATCATCCTGCAGTCGCTCGCAGTATCACTCTGTGTTTGTCTCGGCTGAGGCAGGTCCAGACAGAACCGGCGCTGTGTTTCTGCTCAGCCCTTTGTTTCCGTGTCTATTTTCAATCCTAATCACGACAAACACAGCAGCCGGATTCTGTTGTGTTTCTAAAACTGGTTATTAATGTGAACAGGGAGTCGTTTAGACAGGAAACAGTTTCATCTATTCGTTCTTTTCAGACTAAAATTCCTCGTTAATTCCTCCAAAACTTGGTTCATTGAGGCTCGTTGTTTCCCACAGACAGGTTAATCCTCCGGTATGGAGGTGTGCTGCACACACACACACACACACACACACACACACACACACACACGTTTTCAGTTGCGTGCAAATCTCTTTCTGATAAACAAATGCAAATGAACGTAAACAGGCTTTCAGTCCCGTAACATCATGATGAGGTCTCTTTCTCTCTCTCTTTCTCTTTCTCTCTCTCTCTCTCTCTCTCTCTCTCTCTCTCTCTCTCGCTCTCTCTCTCTCTTTGGAAAAAGACTATGCATGAAGTACGTTTAAATCTTTACGTTCTGTTTGGTTAAAGTAAGTAAAAATATATATTTTTTTTACTAAAACATTTATTCATTCATTAATTTTCTCCCGCTTATCCGTAATTCGGGTCGCGGGGGCAGCAGTCTAAGCAGGCCCCCGCCTCCGACTGCTGCCCAATCCTCACAGCACCATCCCTTACGGTCCCTCCTGCAGGTGGGGAGCCCACGGGAAGGCGGCCCCACGTCACGGACCTTAATATTTCCCTCGTAAGGGACCCCCAGAGCATAGAGGGTTAAGGGCCTTGCTCAAGGGCCCAAGAGTGGCAGCCTGGCGATACCGGGGCTTGAACCCCAGACCTTCCGATCGGCAACCCAGCGCCTTAACCGCTGGAGCCACCACTCCCCCTGGTTTGTTTACTAAAACAAACAAGGTGAAATAGGAGTGGGTTTAAAAAAAAATTTTTTAAATTATCTAAATTTATGTAAAAAGATTTTTTAAGCTGACTTATTGCATCATAACATAGAAAAGCCAATCATGATTCCGTATGCAAATGCAGGCTTTGCACACAACAAGTTAAGTGGGAAGGGCATTCTCTAATGAAGACATGTTTATTCGCATATTCATATTCTCAGATTGCTCGTGAAAGACTTTACAGCTCCAGACAGCAGCAGGATGGTGGACAATCGATGTCTCACCCACTTCCTTCTCCACAGAGTCACATCCAGGGCTTTCAGGGTTCTCTGTCTCCACCTCTGACTCGTTCCATTCCCACATCACCACTAAAGTTCACCTACAACTCCCGCACCCTGCCGGCCGGCGCCATGCTTCCCCGTGAGCGCGCGTCCAGCACGCCGAGTTCCAGCGCCATCCTGGAGCGTCGTGATGTCAAACCGGACGAAGTGGTCGACCCGTATGGGTTTCCTGAGGCGCGCTTGAGCATGTCTGATGCCCCCGATGGCTCCATCTTCCACCAACACTCTCTCTACAGGCAAAAATCTCGCAAGTACAGCGAGAACCAACACAGCCCTCTGAGCCCGAAAAGCCAGAAAACTCCGCCCCCTTCACCTCACAGGGTCAACGAGGTCAGGATGATTGACATTCACCCGGGACAGAACCCACACATGATGGTGGAGAGGACGGGATCCCTGCGAAGATCTTTCAGGAAGGAGAGCAATGGGACACTGGAGGTGGCAGCAAGGGCCAGAGGAACCATGGCGTCCCCCGTGTACTCAGATTTACATGGAGATAGAGCGTTCCAGGGGCTTGGACCATCAGCAAATCCTCAGAGGTGAGGCTTCGGTTCATATTTCGCTACTTCAGGACCTTGTGAGGAGACAGTGTTGTTGTGTAAGCAGGTTTTATTTGCGTTGTCAACAATGTCACACACATTTATGCTTCTTTTTACGTTTGGAGTCGTCCACATATTTGCTCACGTCTGCGGTGGAGAAACAGGCAGGTATTGCAGCATTGCTGAGGCAAAGTTTACATTGAGTTTTGTGTTGTTTTATTTGTTGAAACAGTTTGGCCAAAAATTTGCATGAATTTATTTTCAACACAGTTTAGTGTCACGCTACACTATCAGCAGACAGGGGCGTGGCTTAGATATTTGGGGTGGAGCTCTACATCATAAGGGATTTGGATGATCATTTATGGATAGAATTAATTTTGCCATGCAAATGCTAGTCTCAATTTTAGAGTTTTTTTAATAAAGATACATGTATAGTGCTTCACTTTCATTTTTCTCAAGCAGTTCACAGGAACACGTTTTCCCAGAATCCCTAAAATTACTTCTAGTGAATTAAATAATAAGAAATAAAATCCTGAAAATTTGGAGATGTTTACATGAACATTAGAGGTGTTTAAGTGTACCTTAATAGTGTTTATTAAGTGTTTATGTAAATCTTAGCAATGTTTACAAGAAATTTGGAGCTGCTTACGTGAATCTTAGTAATGTTTACATTGTCAAAGTGATACGTTTTAGAACAGTCGGTTAGCATCTCTAGCTAACGCTACTGCCGCGTAGTTTTATTCCCCACGTCTCAGCAGTATGTTGTACATTTTCTTTTTTTCCCTTCAGTAAGCGCATGAAGGCGATGGAGAAGCAGTTAGCCAGTCTCACGGGTCTCGTTCAGCACGCTCTCTTTAAAGGGACGAACTCCAGCGGAGGAAAAGATTCAGCGAGGTTCATGGGAAACATTAGCGTTCACTTTTATTAATGTGGTATTAATATTTGTGCAAACTGATATATTGTAAAAATGAACGAATGCAAAACTCTGTTTTCAGTGAGAAATTGATATCGGACTCTTTGGCTCAAGATGAAAACAACAGCGGTTTGTATAAATTCTCCTCATTCACAACTTCATTTATTAATCAACCTGATTAATCAGTGGTTAGCTGTTAGCTGTTAGTTAATATGAGGGCTTTGGATGAAAAATGGAATCCTGATTCTCCCTGAGATGTAGTAAAAAAATTTACATGTAAAAAATAACAAAAAATGCAAATGTGAGAGCCATATATGGAAATGTGGGTGTGTCCTAAAGACTATATGTAAATGTGTAAGAAATATTCATGGACTTTTAGTGAGTTTTTCAGATTTTTATGCAGCTAGTTAAATAAACCAGTGTGTGTGTGTGTGTGTGTGTGTGTGTGTGTGTGTGTGTGTTTGTGTGTGCAGGAGACTCCCCTGTGGCTGTGTGTAAGAGTCCTGCTCTTCAGTCCATGTCTCCATCATCTCCACTGGTCAGAGACCCATCTCTCGGTCTCCTCCTCTCCACCTTCCACAGGAATGTCTCCACCCTCCGCCAGCAGCTCCATCAGATCCGACAGACTGAGGCATGAACGTGTCCATTACTATGGTCCTGTATGGTCCGTTTGAGAAACCATTGTGTACAGTTTGTGTGTGTGTGTGAGACTGTTGTGTTGCTTGGTGTCCAGCTGCAAAATCAGTTGGCGATGAGGACGATGCTGAAGCAGGCAGAGGAGGAACTGACCCTGAGATTGTGCGAGAAGCTAAAGATGATGGACGAGCCGCTAAAGAAGCAGAGGAAGGACGTGGATGAGGAAAGACACAGATATGAGGAGATGGAAGAGAACATGCTGCTCCAACTGAGGTAAGGAGAAAAACACCGTTCTCCACATGGGCAGAGGGTTGTGAGTTCACATCCCTTTCACTCTGTAACAGAAAAAACCCTGAGATCCCGAAGTGGTTATTTTTCTTGTAATCTCATTTCCTGAAATGTTTTTATTTCACTTACACCTCAGAGATCCACCAACATCACAGATTTCCTTAAAACCAGAAAACGTTTTGAACGGTTTAGTGTGTATTTGCACGTAGTGTACAGTTCCTGTTCTATCAGCAACACACTCAGAATGACTTGTATTTCAGCTCAGGAGTGTGACTGAGCAAAAGTAAGTAGACCGCCGTGCTAGTCTTCACCTCCCTAACACCTGGTGTGAATTTGGGTAAAATCTGAGAACGCTCAATTTTTTACTCCAAAAAGAGGTAAGGGGTTAGTGTGTGTTTTGGTGAAAAAATCAACGTTCACAGATTTTCCTCAAATCCACACCACGCATCATGGGGGTGAAGACAAACTCTTGGGTCCACTCATTTTTGCTCTCTCACACTCCTGAGC
>NC_139595.1:19000528-19025528 GCF_946808225.1 Silurus aristotelis | reverse complement strand
TGTGTGTGTGTGTGTGTGTGTGTGTGTGTGTGTGTGTGTGTGTGTGTGTGTGTGTGTGTGTGTGCATGTTGAGCAGAAGTGCTACGGAAGGCACAATCCGCAATGACCCAATCTCCATGAAGCCTGAGTCACCCGATTCCCCTGAACTGACCCAGGACTTAACCACGTCTCAGCAGCATTTATCCTCAAACCCCGCCCACTTTACTATCGCCTCTTCTTCTAACCCCGCCCACTGTGAGCTCATCTCCTCCTCTCCCATCATGGTACAAAGAGCCTGCAGCTTGGCCCTGATCCCCGGTCACGTTCGAGACGCTCCGAACGAGGTCACTGTGAACCCCAGCGTCCACGGGGAGGTGAGGGACACCCCGAACAGAGAACCTGCAGAAAGAGATGAGGTGAGGAACTGCAGTTTTCTTCTCATTCTTACTTTGTGTGTGTTGATGCTTTTTTGTCCTTTTTTCCTTACATGTATGACCCGTGTGTCCTTGCAGGGGGTGGACAGGAGACAGGCCGAGGCAAAAGCAGACATGGAGCTCATTTTGCAGCAGGCTCAAGCCAACCTAATGAAGAACATACCTGAGCTGGAGCTGACCAATCAGGAGAAGAGCAGAGCCTCGGCTACTGCTTCTACCTGGCTTGAGGAAGTGGACACTCCACATTCTCCACGTCCAGGTCTGTCTTAACTTGTGAAATTCAGAGGAACATCTTTATAAATAAGTCTGTCTCAATAAAAGAAGCGTGTCCAGAGGGGGAGAAATAATTGGGCCTGGTTGAGTCTCGCAACCAATGAGAAATTAAAAGGGGGCGGGGCTTAATTATGGGGATTATGTTAGAGTTGGTCTCGTGAATTATTTTCTATAGAAATAAACTAAAATACACTTGATTATATAGAAGGCTGCTTTAAATCTACATTGGGATTGTGATCATGTTTCTAAATGCATTTAACGTCTCTTGTGACTTTAAATTAATCTTCACGTGTCACTGAGACATTAGAATCCCTCACACTTTCCATGAACGCTTTGTTTTTTATGTTTGCTTTTTTGTTCGTACCCACAGAGGCCACCGCTCCAGCCGAACCAGTAGCAGATAAACCGGTCCAGACCGGCTCAGAGTGTGTTCATAAAACTCCTATAGAGAAGCCTCCCAAAGCCGGCGTGGACCGAGTCCCCATTCAGGATGCAGAAAGCAAATCTCCACCTCCTGCTCCGCCCCGCAGGTTCTCAGGGACGGGGCTGACGACCGGACGCTCCGGGGAGGTCATCTACACCTCTCACAAGGATCCTGCCCCTCCTCAGGTGTGTGATGGTTAGAGTGAGTGAGAGTGAGAGAGAGAAAGTGTGAGAACGAGCTTCCCCACATTCCCAGACACATTTCTCATTCTTATCAGAGCGTGAATATTGTTTAGGTTGTCTCTCGGGCACAAATCTGTCCTGGGCATTTAGGTTTTTTCCGAGCGTTTCACAAACAGTAAACTGATTTCCAAAAATACTGTACATTATACACCCACATGGGCTCAAACCACATCCTGAGTTTAAAACATAACCGTGACGAAGAAAACACTGTGCTGAAGTGTTCCAGTGATCTGTTAGTTATAGTGCTCGTAAATACTAAACACTGATTGGTCAGAAGGTGTGGATTAGTTTCCTGTTTCAGAAGATCTAACAATAGAGCAGTTAGTAATTATATTTGTTTCTATAGTAAGAGCACAGAGGCTCTATAAGTAAGAGACGCTCCACATAAACACGTTTAAAAAGATTACCCTCATTGTTGCATAAACATTTGCACATTCCAAACTGAAACTTTCAACACAGCGATTTTCCCAACAGTCAAGTTTGTTTAATCAGCAGGAGCCCGAGGAGGTAGACATCGCTCTCCAATCCAAACCGCAGCGAGTTCGTCCTGAGTTAAAACCCAAACCACGAACACTTCCTCCAATCAACGCACGTGAGCAGGAGGAGGAGGAAAGCGATGAAGATAAGATCATAGCAGAACTGCAGGTGAGTAGTTGTAATATTTTACAGTCAGGTAAACCCTCTCCACCCCACCCAATCGTGTAAACCCTCTCCACCCCACCCAGTCAGGTAAACCCTCTTCACCCCACCCAATTGGGTAAACCCTCTCCACCCCACCCAGGCAGGTAAACCCTCTTCACCCCACCCAATTGGGTAAACCCTCTCCACCCCACCCAGGCAGGTAAACCCTCTTCACCCCACCCAATTGGGTAAACCCTCTCCACCCCACCCAGTCGGGTAAACCCTCTCCGCCCCACCCAATCATGTGAACCCTCTCCACCCCACCCAGTCAGGTAAACCCTCCTCATCTCACTAAATTTTTTTTTTTGTCAGTGCAAAAAAAATCCCATTTATCCAGTCAGGTAAACCCTTTCCATCGCACCGTAAACCCTCTCCACCCCACCGAATCAGGTAAACCCTCTTTACTGCACACAGGCTGGTAAACGCTCGGCCTGAGAAGTTACGAAGTCAGCATTGGCAAAGTGTAAAAATAACACCTTGTCCAACGCACGTAACGGGGTGGAGGTGTTTTGTAACAAACACAGGTTTAGATGTGAGTCACACCCATGCTGACACCAGCACTCTCCCTTTAGGCATTATCTTACACTGTTAAACTCTGAAGTGTTCCAGAAATTTGTGTTTACTGACCTCTAGTGGTCAACTGAGTTTTTTTTACATTCAATCTGATATTGTACCTTGACCAGTCAAAAAAAAAAAAATGCATGATGGCCATCAACTTCTGAATGGATGTGTCTGTTATATGATATGCAATTAAATACAAAAATTGAAGCCCTTAAAGGTCTAATAGTGTGTAACGTTGACACACACTCCACTCCAGGTGTTTGAGAAGTGCCTGGTTAAAGACTTAGAGCCCAGATATGTTGTTGACCTGACCACCCACGTGCACCCTGACCGAGAGCTGGATCCGGCCTTCTCGCTCTCCTCGTACGACCCCAAGGTAACAGGTTTAGACTAGCGCCACCTAGCTGTAACGCTGATGCACAGTATCAACGCTTCTCAACATCGCATCACTCTTTTTAACCAACATGACTAACATTTAGCTTTAACCCTGCTTGTAGTGCGAGAGACACATCGATATGCTGAAGAATCTGTAACTGCAAAAACACTCACACTCGTGCCTCTGCTGCTCACTGGACCAAGGAATGATTTAATTACTCATTTCCTTCTAAATCCCCACTCGGGTATTTGCCGTGTTGTACTTCGTGTGATAATGAAGTCCGGAATTTATCAGGTTTCCACCACAGGAGCCGAGAAGCTCTGTAAAGAGTTTTTTGAAGCATTATTTGGATGGTTCATGCCTAACCCTAACCTAGATTGTCACACACTAAATTTGAGGAATGTTGGAGATATTGTGTATAATATTAAATAGGAATCTCATCTAGATCTCTGATCTCTCAGGTCTTCCTGGATTAATAACATACATTTCTTTCCCACTAGGATCTTCTGCATGAGCCAATGAATAACTGAGAAAAACATAAACTCATTAATGTCTCCCATTATCTCCTCTCCAGACTCCTTTCAGGCTGCTTGCATGATTTCTTCCAAAAGTTTATGGATAAAGCTCATTTTTTTTATTACATGACTGCATCATGTTGTAGCTTTTAAAATCTGTTGGTGAAAATAAGATCTTGCATGTTTCATTCTGTCTTTAAAAAAAATGTCAGAACACAGCTGTTCATGGCGAAGAGGGAAAACATTCTTCTCATGCTTCACCTGGATCTGGGGTAAACAATTTAACGCCATTTTGTCCTTCATTTTTCTAAACTGTCTGCAAGCCAAGTTGCATTCAAATTCTGCTTGTTTATTATCAGGTCATATATTACATCACTGGCACGGCAAAAAAAACCAGCGGCAATCCACTGGCAGGACCTGAAGCACAAAACGAGCCCCAGGAAGAAGTCGTTTCCTCGTCTAAGGTGGCGCATCCGAATTCTGCTGATTTTACCCAACAGCCGAACGTACTAACGCCATCTGACTTGACTTTAGATTCCCCTAAATCAATAGAAGAAAGCACGAAAGTGTCAAGTGACACTCAGAAAATCTATGCAAGTCTTCCTGAATTTCAGAAGAACAACAGCATCGATGAAGCAATGATTCCAAAAGAGTTGTCCGAGAGCATGACCAGTAAACCAGAGAATCCAGTGTTAGTTACTCCTGAAAAACTATCCAACAATGGATCGGAGGTACAGGTGGCTAAATCACTGGTACGACCAGAAACGTTGATGTTATCAGAAGAGCCCATGAATCAAGAAGACAAACAGCAGGTGGTTTTGAGATCGTCTAGGGGTCGGCCTGGGTACAGTGAGGAGACCAGCTTGAGTCCTGACCTTCCTCCTGATGAGGGTCCTCCTCCATCTGACAACATTGCCTTCATGATCACCAAAACCAGAGTGCAGGCTCTGTCCACCGGGGAATACCAGCAGCTTGTAAGCTCCAAGGAACAAGACGTCGAAACCGTTAAAGTGGGAACAGATGAGACCATGTCCACCACGGAGAACAGCGAGTTCAGCAAGAAACCGGTCATCATCGTCTTCGATGAGCCCATGGATATCAGACAGGCCTATAAACGTCTCTCGACCATCTTCGAGTGCGAGGAGGAACTGGACAGGACGCTCTCAAAGGAGCGCATCATCGAAGATCCTGAAGAGAATAATGAAGAAGTGATGGACAAGGATCAGGTTGACAATCAGAATGAGTCTGGTGGCAGCACCAGTGGTAATCATCTCCAAGTGCCAAATCGACAGCAGAAACTCAATGACTTCTCTTCTATGGAGTCACAAGATGCTGCCCAATTCGACGTCCCCACTGATGCCAAGCAAGAAGCCAAAAAGAAGTTTAAGTTTAAGTTCCCTAAGAAACAGCTGGCTGCTATTGGCCAGGCCCTTCGTACTGGTACAAAAACAGGGAAAAAAACATTGCAGGTGGTGGTTTATGAAGATGAGGAGGAACCAGATGGTACAGTAAAGGAAGCAAGAGAAGCCAAGAGGTTTGAGATTAAATCCAGTATAGACTCCGTCAGTCCTGATGTTTCAGCCAACGAGCCATCAGAATCCCAGGCCAGCAATCAGCAAACTTCTGTAGGAAGGACTAATGAGATCTGTCAAACTGCATACAAGACCTTAGACAGCCTGGAGGAGACCATTAAACAGTTAGAAACCACGATCACAAACATGGACCCTGGACTGCCCCCTGACACCATCAGAAAAGATCCGAAAGGCAAAAGAGTCGTGGAGAACCAAAAGGCGCAGACCGAAAGCAGTCAATCGAAGAAACCGGCTCCTCTAGGGCCAAAGCCTGAGAAGCCTCCTCAGAGGAAGAAGCCCAAAGTCCAATGTGTTCCTCGACCTTCTTCCTCACTTTGCACCGGCAGCACCAAACAGGTCTCGCCATTCAGCTCCTCTCGCCTGCCTCTCGGCGCTTTGAGTTTACCTCCGAGGTTCCGCCGTTCTAACCACTGACTTTAATTCAGTGTGAATGTGTGTGTAGGTGCCTGTGGGGTCACTTCACTGCGGGAAACCCTTTTTCTTTAGTCCTGTGTTTGATTTGTTTTATGATTTGATGGGTTGCTGTTCTTGTCTTTACCACATGGCTTTTTGACCTGGTGATGGTATTCCCTTATCCAACTGATTTCCCTTGATCTTGAATATGACCGATCACGTGATTGTGCATGATCACATCAGCATGCTGGCTGTACTTTCTGGGTTTCTGAAATCCTATAAATCAACTGCTCTTTCACTCTCCTTCAGCTTATTCCTGATTTATTTCCTTTGCATTTTTTTCCAGAACTCCAGCGGTTCCTCTTCAACAAACCGAGTCGCCTCGCCAAGATCACGGCAACAAGCAGGAAGCATGGAAAAACCTCCAAAACCACCGAAGCTTCAGGATTCGCAGAGCCAGTTCCGACAGGTGGTTCTGTTGTAGAGTTACCTGGATGCGGGACGTTCACGTGCAGGGGCTGAAGATGCAGAATCTCGTCAGCCTCGTTTTGTCTCCAGACATTAAAATGTTTGGTGGTTTCTGAACTACTCATCAGAATGTTGATGGTTCAAAAACCAAGATGATGGATCTTTGAGAAGAAGTTGCTTTGAAAAAGCCAAAAATAAATAAATAATTCAGTGGTTATGAACAGAGGGAGGATTAATCACAGCACTGAAAGGGTTAAAGCGCTTGCTGTCTACTCCTGTAATGTGCCAAAGTTTCTTTTGCAGTTATTATCATTTCCAGAAGAACTTGCATATTTACCCAAGCATTTTTGCTGCAGTGTTACAACTTGGTATTTATATTCATTGTACACAATTAGACTTTAGTTAAACGACACGCAAAAGTTTTTTTGTTTCTGTAGGAGCAGCTTTAAAAACGATAGAAACCATTTAACCTGCTTCGCCTCGACATCTGCGACTTTATACTTCAGGGGCTCAAGGTGAAGGTTCTTGTCTAAAAAGTTCTGTTTACACCGACAGCAAGTTGCGTCTCGGTTCATATTAATGAGAGTTGATGATTTTCAGGAAGACGTGGCGGAGCAACTGTTGTTGACGTGGACCAGGTGAATGACCTAATAAAGTTTATGCAAATGAGCAGAGATGCGATCGAGGGATAATTCAGTCTTTGCCCCGGAGCTGAAACCTTCTCATTGTTCTTATTTGGTTTTCAATATGGGAAAACTGGTTCAGTTCTGGAATTATTTTGTGCACTAAAGCTGCGATTTAAGGAACTCTTTACTAGCTCTCGTATTGGTGCTTCTGGCGTAGGTTTTCCGTTTGAGGGTTTGGATTAGATTACTTCAGATTAGTTTAATTTAGATTAGATTATTGGAGAGTTGTGTTTATTTTAGAGGTGTGAGAATTACATGGTTGGAATGTAACCTACGTGTACAGATGATTTTTTTTTTTTTGAAAATGAGAAATCATCCTTATCTTCATCAGAGAAAACAGAGAACGAACTCAACAGTGTGTCATTAGTGTTTTTATGTTTGGGTTTCAAAACACTGCCAGATTTAACCAACATTATTCTTTTGAACTATTTCACTTAAAAAAAACAAAGTTATTGAGACTCACGTTGTGTTTGTAGAGAAAAGAGTGTGATGTTTGAATATCATATCATTGAAATACCCTGAGTAGTTTATAGTTCATCTTTTAGTGTGTTAAACATCATACACAAAATCTGATGTGTTGAATAATATCAGAAACATGTTTTCACTTACCTGGTCAAAGTTCTCTGCTATGCATGTTCTAGGTATTTTCATTATAAACAGTCTAATTTTTTGCACAAAGCTCCAGCTGTAAATATGTTCTTGGGTTTTGTAAAACACGTTCAGATGCTTTGCGGAGGAACGAAACGCTCGTATAGAAAAGGTGTCTATGCAATAAAGTGTCTGTCGCTTAGCACTGCTCTTTGTGTTCATTTCACAAGCTTGTTTAAACAGATACAGCACACTGAATAAATTCCTCAGAGGAACATGCACAAGGACGCTGCTGCCCAGAAGGATTCACAAACTCCAGGAGAAAAGCTGATGCAAAAAAAAGTGCAGGGAAGAAGACAAAACAAAAAATATATTTTTAACAACCAAACATAGCTCAAGAGCTGGAAAGTCAAGGTTTTTGAATGAAAGACAGTGAAAAAGCATGATTTTTTTATACTAATTTCAAGCAATCTACCAATGTTTTTCCTTTTACAGCCATGACTTAAACATTTATAAGTTCATTTTGCACCAAAAACACTGCCAGAAACAATTCAGCAATACTGTACTATTCTAACAATACTAGAAAAATACATTACAACCCCACACTAAATTAGGTTTTTTTTTTCTTTTGCTTTGGAACTGTATATAAATGTAGGCTTTTCCAGCCACGTGTCTCCTCCCCAGACTGTTAGCATAAAGTTAAAGGCACACAATTGTATTCGGACGATTCTGGATGTGGTGGAATAAAATGTTCCCTTCACTTAAACAAGGAGACCCAAACCTGTTCCAGCATGACAACGTCCCTATGCACCAAGCCAGCTCCATCAAGATCTGCTTTTGATGGGTTGGATTGGAAGACCTCCTGCTAGAACCCTCCAACCAGACTGTACCCCAGGGGCCTTCTCGTGCAACGCCTTTGTAACTGAATGGATCTGCACAAATCTCCAGAAAATCTAGTGATCTAGTAATCTTGACAACAAATGGGGAATTAATGTGGAATGGGATGTTCAAAAATAATTACATACCAATCTTAGATTTCTACAAAGGTATACCCAGATACCGTTATGAATAGTGTGTGAGTCCCACACTGTTCGCTAGAGGGCAGCACTCTCTCACTAATCTAACAAAAACGCCGGTCAGACACAATGAGCATGCGTCAATAAGGGAAAGAAACATTTCATATTTTAACATGAAAAAAACTAAATACATTAGACATGATTAAACTTTACTTTTTCCCATTTAAGTTCATTTCTGATGTTTAGAAATATCTACATGTGATGTAAAACATTAGCAGCTTTGTTGAACTGAAGAGGAGGAATTTAATGAAGTACAAATACTTCTTTACTGTATTCAAGTAGATTTTTCTGGTATCAGTTTTTTACTTCACTATTTATTTTTCACTTTGACCCATTTTATTTTTTTACATAAATATTTGTACTTTTCGACTTCACATTCTGAAACCAGGCTCTTGCCTTTAGTTTTAATATATTTGGTGACATCATCAATATTTTATCTTCTCACTACGCCCTTTTTCAGCACATCAACCAGTTTCCTGTCATTGTGCAGCTTTTTTAATCTCCCACTGGTGGATCATTTCCTCCCTCACACCACAGAAGTAGACTAGTTTCTGAAGCTCACAGTGAGCAGTCAGAAGGCAGTAAGAAGTCTGGGGTTAACGTGGATGAGACAGAGGGAGTCAGTGATGAGAACATGACTGAGAACAAAGACATTCCTGATCATCATCATCATCATCATCATCATCATCTTTTTCTCTGCTTGTGTTCTATATCTTCAGCCTGGATGCATTCATTAGGTAACAAAATGTAAAATTCGTTTTGTATTAATTTATTAATTAGGGCTGTTAAAATGATTATTGATTATAAATTTTTTTTAACGGTAAACATTTTATTAACGTGCAATTAACCGAAAATTTGTTTTAATCAGTAAACATTAGTTTTACTGTTGCACCAAGTCTCAAATCAGCACGAAAATCCGCCATGATGCACACAAATACCCCTCTGGGGTCGACAAACACGCCGACGCGTTTCTTCTCATAACGTTAAAACAAACAAATTATTTTGACTTCTTTTTATATTGTACAGAAAAGAGCAACACATCACCCATGTAAATGGTCTACTTTTATTTGTATACACTCGTAATAACAAAACGCTGTGCGTTTGTAAAATAAAGTAAACAGACAGGGGGCGCTCTCTGCCGGTCATGTCTATTCACAGACACACAAGTAAAAGAACCTGCATCTAATTGAATATTTATCTCACAGACATAATACATACATGAATAGAAAACTTTAAATGTCTGTCAAATGTTCTCTGATTCTGTAATCCGTATGAAAGTTAGAAGAGGTACTGTTTCTCCGGTAGCCCCTCATTAACCGTCCGTGTGGAAACATAGCAAAAATATCCATTTGGTGTCCTGATGATTTATGTAATTTAAAACACCATAAATTCTTTACACTAATTACAAGAATATTTTGTCTTCATGCTCTATGTTGAGTTTGGTTTCACTACTAATAATAATATTGTTATTGTTGAGATGGTTCTCACACTGGACAACCTCTACAAGAACTAAGTTTCTTTGGGCATGATAAAAAAATAAAAAAACACATTTGTACAAGATTTCCTGAATTCTGATTGGTCCATATCAAGGTTATATATGATAAGGTTTTTATGCAAGGAACTGTTTACTTAAGTTCTATGGAAGGAGTCTCGTGTGTCAGCCCTAAAGCTGTAGTTTTACCTTTTTGGACATGTTCAGAACATCTGTCCTTCTGATCCAGTTCAGTTCTTTAAAGTTGGTGCTTCACTGACTGACACTTCTACACAAAGTGTTTCCTTTTATGTTTACAACCTCATCCAGAGCAACTATAATGATCTTATTTATACACCTGCAACTTGGTGGTGCTGAGATTTAAACTCACAACCTTTTCCATCAGGTGGTATTGTATGAGGAAGTCTGGTGTGCCAGAAAAGTATGTGAGGGTGGTGCAGGACATGTATGAGGACAGTGTGACAGCAGTGCGGTGTGCAGTAGGAACGACACACTGGTGGAGTTTGGACTGCATTAAGGATCGGCTCTGAGCCCTTTCCTGTTTGCAGTGGTGATGGACAGGTTGGAGGACGAGGCCAGACAGGACTCTTCATGGACTATGATGTTTGTGGATGATATTGTGATTTGTGGTGAAAGTAGTGAGCAGGTGGAGAAGAGCCTGGAGAGGTGGAGGTACATGCTGGAGAGAAGGGGAATGAAAGTCAGTAGGAGTAAGACAGAGTACATGTGTGTGAATGAGAGAGGGGGCAGTGGAGGGGTGCGGTTGCAGGGAGAAGAGGTGGAGAAGGTGGAGCAGTTCAGGTACCTGAGGTCAACAGTGCAAAGTAATGGAGAGTGTGTTAGAGAAGTGAAGAAAAGAGTGCAGGCAGGGTGGAGTGGGTGGAGAAGAGAGATAGCAGGAGTGATTTGTGATAGAAGAGTATCTGTGAGGGTGAAAGGGAAAGTTTATAGGACTGTGGTGAAACCTGAGATGTTGTATGGTTTAGAGACAGTGGCATTAAGTAAAAGACAGGAGGTGGAGCTGGAGGTAGCAGAGCTGAAGATGTTGAGGTTTTCATTGGAAGTGATGACAATGGACAGGATTAGAAACTTGTTTGTTGACGTTTTGGAGACATGAGGGAGGTGTGATGGAGATGGTTTGGACATGTGCAGAGGAGGGACATGGGGTATATCGGTAGGAGAATGCTGAGGATGGAGCCACCAGGAAGGAGGAAAAAAGGAAGACCAAGGAGGAGGTTTATGGATGTGGTGAGGAAAGACATGCAGGTAGTTGGTTTGAAAGAGACAGATGTAGAGGACAGGGGGGTATGGAGACGGATGATCCACTGTGGCGACCCATAATGGGAGAAGCCGAAAGAAGAAGAACCACCTTTCCCTTCAGAAATCCGGCATCTTAACCACTGAGCTCCCACTTCCCTCCTGCTGGTACCGTTAAAATCGCAGATATCTCTCAGAGCTCTACTTTTTCACGACCGTCACAGCAGAAATCTCGCAGAGTTCTCGATATTCACCGCTTCACTCATTGTAACTAACAACTTCGAGACAGTGTATTGAGATATCAGAAGAGAACGGCAGCGCCTGTCTTTCCATCTGGATCTTAAACAAAAGTCTTCAAAAATGGGTTTTCGGGGGGTAAAAAAAAAAAAAAAAAAAAAAGAGGCGTTTTGTAATGGTGCTCATGCCCCTCAGCGCTAACTTCATTTCAGCAGACACAAAAGCAATTATCATGTGATTGATGTAAAAAGTCATATACCTTTGTTAATGTATGTGGACAGAGAAATTCCTTCGAGACAAATGATTGGCACGTCTATTAATTTAGAGGATTTATTTCTCTTCTCCTGGGCCGGGCGTGACTTTTCTTTCTTTTTGACAAGCTCGATTTAGTTTTACATAAATCATTAAACTGCTCATATGTATGTACTTCATTATAAAAGGGCTGAGGATACAGTGTGCAGTCATTAATCCTGAACGCACAGAAAGTCGTAGAGAACGTCTAGCGACTGGAAAGTGCAGCGTTTTAAATCTCAGCTGATTATTAATTACGTACATTTATTTACCCTGATTATTGAGCACTGTTCTTATCAAACAGGACGAATAAAAGACGTGTCTCCGCTCCTACGTGCTCTGTCTCATCTCCCTGAAATTAGTAATTAGCTCACTTCTTAATGAAAGTTAATTAGCTCATATGCAAATGTAAATCTGTGATTCCCAGAGCATTGTTCTGCCCAATTAGCATGTAATTTGTGTATTATAACACACTTACCACTAAGACAAGGCCAAACGCGGCGTCGCTGCCGAGAGGACTGTAATTAAAGCGCACATCCTTTTCAGCGTTTAAGGTTAATTACGGCGTCTCCTGATGTTTTATTGCAGCCGAGCGTCAACAGACACAAATCTTCCAGGACATCCAACAAACCAACAAGGAACTTAGAGTTTAATCAAAGATCTGCACCGTTCATTTGCATTTTTAATTGCAATTAAAAATGTGCGGTGTGTCAATTAAGGGAAATAATTCGGTAAGAGTCGAGCCGCAGACAAATTCTTTGCAGCGTTGTTTAATTCTCCTTACGTCACAGAAAAAAAGCATACGTACCGAGTTGTATGATTTTTAAACAATTTGGTATATACATTTTTAAGATATAGTTTCTATAGAAACAGAGAAAAATAATAAAACCCTGAGCAATTGTTAAGTTTTCTGTTGTCTTCTAACCTGTTCAGGGTGCATTTAATGACTAATAATTAGCTAAGATGATTAGCGCAGTGGTATAAGAGGAATAAAGCACCTGGAGACATGTTATAGGAAAATAACCAGCTATAATAATTATTGAATTTTCTGAACAAATATACTACAGTAAAAGTCAGATTACATTTTTTTGCACTTACACGTGCATTTTCATTGCTATGTTGTGCATCACAGGACAGAAGTGGCAGCGCTGATACCAGATAACAGACAAAACTGATTTCGTCTGCAGCATCTGTGTTTCTGTCTTCGTGTTCAACCTGCAACTGTTTCGAAGCTTCGCCATAAAATTGGAACAATTATCTGCTAACGAAAACAGCACAAACGATTCAGATGATTTTATATTATGGTTTACACTATTAATGTCTTATAATTGAACGTATTGGACGACCGTAACATAGCGTGTAACATTTTATTACACGCTAAATTTTCCTCCTTTTTTTGGGGTCATTGCAAAAAATATCGCGTCTTAAATTTTCTACAGAATATTTATAGCATATTTTAATACACAATAAAACCCACACACGTTTTCCTTTTATAATAGTAATTTGTTATATTTTATTCATATCTATATATTCTTTTTTGTAAAATGTATTTGATAATACAGGGATAAACTGTGCTGATTCAGAGGAAGAAAATTATGATTGCGAATATAATAAATAATCAGCGGTAAACAATAAAGTTTTTAATATAAATCTTGTGTTTCAAAGTGATCATTCTTTTGCTTTATATTATTATTGTTACAAAAACATTCCAGGAACGACCTTTATCTAATATTTTAGAGGACATGATCCGAACAGCGAATCGACAAACCCTGTCCCTGTAGCTTTAATATGACATGACCTTGGCTGTGTGCATTTTAATTTCTCCATCTTTAGAAGGGCACTAGCAGGGGTTCTTTCCCCCCTACAGCCCAGCGCGGGGGCACAGGGATTGCCCCGGGCAAAACAGCTCACAGTGCACAATTCCCTTCCACCGGTAAGTACCCGTAACACTTCATTAACAATTAATTGAATTCCGTCTATCAGGAATAAAGGTTTAAAGAGAGGTCTACCCCCATACACACACACACACACACACACACACACACAGGACCTACATTACTGTACGAGATGATCAGATCGCCAGTGAGTGAACTCGGCCTGAACTGACAGACTGGTCCTGAAATCAGATATACACATTATAAACAATTACTATTATAAACAATTCCTAAGTAGGCTTCCTAAGTAGCCTTCCTAAGTTTAGACTAGTCCTTCTCAGATAAAGAATGCCAAAGAAGAATTTTTTTTTTTTTTAATGGTAGGAAATTCTGATTGGGCCACGAGGAAATTCTTTCTTGATTTTCTTCGTTTGAACCTATAAAAGCTTTTTTTATTTATTTTTTATACAAAGTTTTAATTAAAAATAAACAAGTACACAGAATAAAAACAATATTGCCATGTAATCAAAAGTACAAATTACAAAGTAGAATACAGGTCACAGTAATAAGACTTTTATTCCAAAAAGGGAAAACAATCCAGGAAAAATGTGGCATAATTTAAAACAGTCATTAAAAAATAACAGCGATTTATTTATTAATTTTTTTCACCAGTAATTTTTTTAATAAAAAAAAAAAAAGGTTCAACCAGGTACAAAAAAAAGAACTGAAAGTATTGTCTTTCTTTTATACATATATATAAATATAAAAGAAAACTTCAGCATCGACCATTCAAGAGAGTGTTTAGTGTTCTCTTCCAGAGGACGTCCTCCTGATCACGTGAATTTATACGTGAGAATGTTAAAGACATAACTGCTACTGAAAACTGTGATGATACGGTATGAGAGAGAGAGAGAGAGAGAGAGAGAGAGAGAGAGAGGAGAGCGTCAGGTTAAACAGACAGATGAAGCAGGATTAAAGGAGGAGAGCTGTGGGGTTTACTGCCTGGTAAAAAGGATATGATTGATAATCCAGCGTCTGCGTCAGTACTCCTGTGAGGATGAACTCAGCGTTGTGCACCTCTAATAATCCAGTAAGAAGAAGAGGAAAAGAACAGCACACAAAATAATGAGCTTCAAGGTGTGGGTGTGACAATAAACAGCATTAAAATCTAAATATAGAAATTGGAAATGTTTCCATTAAAAGCTGCTGCTTCTACAGCAATTCATCAATCTATTGATTTGAATGATGGATTGATTGATAGATTGTCAAAGTCATACAATCACTCAAACCATCAATCCATCAAACAGTCTAATATACCAACAATTCATCAAAACAATCAACTGGTCCATCAATCAGTCCATTCAACTAATCAACCATCTCATCAATCCACATATAATACATTTACTAAATCCATCAATCCACTCACCCAATCAATCCATCAAACCATTAACTCATTCATTTTCCTATTAGTTGTTCAATCCATATCTTTACTGTTATAATATTTAAGCATAAATTGTAATGTGATGATTGTTTCTCACAAGGTTTTCTCAATTATGAATCTCTTTTTAAGGTCAATAAATAGTAAAAGATGACTGCATCATTTAAGTTCTTTTATCCGGTTACGAGCCACGAAAAAGCTGTAAAGTATTCGAGCATGTACGTTTATATAATCCTGCAAGACACTATAGAAAATTAATCAACACCTTCTGGCCAATCAGAATCCTGGAAACAACAGCACTGTGAGATGAACCCGAATAACAGAAACTGTAAAGTGGCTGTATTTGTCTTTTCCTTACCGATGTTCTTCAGAAAATATTCACGGCACAGATGCAGATCGTTGTCGCATGAAATGAGGATGATTTCCGGAAGGTTCTGTTTCAGAAAAGAGCAAAAATGAACACACTTGACACAAAAATGAGCAACACATCCTATGAAGATCTGCTAAACGTAACCTTCATGCAACTGCTTTCATAAAGAAGCGTTAAAGGTGTGAGAAGAAAAAGAGGGGAGGAAGTACCTTGTTTTGCTTGTGCTCCATGATTTTACGGAACGACGGCTGTCTGGACAGCAGCTTCCCCCCGGCGCTCTCGACGATGGCTCTCATGGTGCTGAGGCTCGGACAGATTCCCGGTGTAATGTAGAAGAATTTACCCTGAGGAGACAGAACGGACATCTTTAATACACGTACATCTCAGTCAGGAAAAAGTCCTCTGTGACAACCAATTACACCACATCGGTGCTGGAGGACAACACAGGCTGAGAGAGAGAGAGAGCAAGCAAGCAAGTGAGCGGATGAGAGGACAGAGGAAGGAATATGGTATATGGTTCAACAGACAGTAAGTGAAAAAGAGAGGCAACAGGAAAAAGAAGACAAAAGTAAGGGAGTACATTTTTTTTTTTAATGATGAACAGACAACAGAGAAAAGAAAAAGAAAATGAGACGTGAGGAACGGTTATGAGAAGGCTAGGATAGAATGCGTGAAGACGAAGAGAAAAGGATAAATGGGCAAAAATGTACAAGGGAGGAGAAGAAGGACAAAAAAGAAAAAGCAAGGAGAAAAAAAATGAAGACAAAGGAGAAGAGAAAAAGCAGAAAAATAAATGTAAAAGTGTAATATGGTGATGTTAGATAATGGTGGTGGCGATGCAGATGTTGGACAGTGGTGATGATGGACAATGATGGTGATAAATATCAACCTTGAACAGTGGAGCAGCATGAGCTTTTTTCAGTGACTCCTCCAAACTGAAACAGAAGAGCACCTCAGCCTCTGCATCCCGCAGAATGTAACTCTTTTCATCTACAGACACACACACACACACCCACACAATATTATAAAAACACACACTATTACAGAACACACACTATTACAGAACACACTATTATAGAGCTCTTGTCTGGGGATTTTATATGAAGGCTTAATCCACATAATAGCAGAAAGTGACTAACAAAATTAAATCTGATCCTAAGGCTGATCATTTAAAAAAACCTGGTAAAAACTGGAAAAAATGTTCTGTATCTGTATAAACCATTTCCTGTTCCTGAAAACCAGAAAAATGCTTCTCCTCTCGGACTCACCCACAAACTTCTGGCATTTCCAGCTCTCCTGCAGCCACTCGGGAGTGACGATGTGCTTAACGACAGAGATGGCCGTCAGGAACTTGACCGTGCGCGTCACTTTGCTGGCCACCAGATGAGTGCACTTCTGCGCGCTCTCTGCCACTTCACCACCGAGCTCATAAAGTCTCTGAAACGGACAGAGGACGAGTGTGAGAGGCTGCGAGTCATCACCAACGCTCGAGTGTCATCTCGGAGCAGATATTGATTTCTCTCGCCTCTCAAGCTGCAGTGAAGTCTTAACAGGTTTTGAAGAATCAAATCAGTAAAAAGTGCACTATAACGTCCGGTACTCGGGAGATCACAAGCCAATAACGAGATGTATGACAAAAAAACAATGACTATTTATTTACCTTTATATACTGCTGGGCCTGCTGAGGTTCAAAACCAGTAAAGAAAACGTACGGGGTTGACTCCGGGGGAAGCTTTTTAGACGGTGTGGGCAGCTCCTCTATTCTACAGAGAGAAATAATAATCACATGAGTTACTCCACGAGCACGACTTCATACTATAGCCCATATTTACATTTACAGCAGCTGGCAGACGCCCTTATACAGAGCGACTTACAACTGAGCACGGGAGGGTTAAGGGCCATGCTCAGGGGCCCTGCAGTGGCAGCTTGGTGGTGGTGGGATTTGAACTTGTGACCTTCTGATTCAAAGTCCAATTCCTTACTCACTGAGCTACAACCTCCAGGTATTTGTTTGCTTGTATGTTGACAAACAAAAATAAGACTCAAAATTTTCACTACACAAATTCTCAATACATTTTCCACTCTAAACCACAAAAATTAACAGGGCAGTGAGCTGCCATTGTTACTGCCCCTAACTGGCCCACACTTATCCATGTCTAGTGAACGTTCCGATTCAACTGATATACTTGTTAAAACGGGGTAAATAAGCAGTTAATCCATGACTAATCACCAACACACACACAGAGATAAACTCAGATAAACACACAAGTGCACTCCAAACTCACTTGGGCTTCTTGGCAGGTGGCTGCGAGGAACCCTCTGCCTGTTTCTGTTTCTGCTGCAGACGGAGACTCTGAACACAGACAAGACACTCAGATACAACACACACCAGTGCCGGAAAAGTCCATCATCGTTATTAACAGCATCACAGGAGAGAGAAAGCTTGCTTGGCTTTACAGAATCCGCACTGTTTTTCCTACTCATTAAATCAACAATGTTGTAGGATTAGTTTTAGTCAAAATATCTAGAATTCTCAAATATTCAGAACATCAGATTTCCTCACGTGTGCAAATGAAAATTAATAATACCACTTGTTTGTGACAGCAGAGAGTGCATATGGAATACAAACCCACCCACAATTAACTTTATATGGTAGCAAGATTGTGATACAACAACTGTGAAAATTAAAATATTTGTATTTAAGTTTTACACAAAAAAAAATCTAGCTCTGAAAAGAAGTTACAATTTCTTATTAAAAAACCCATTAAAAGTCAAAACAATATCATTTGCAATATTTAAAAAAGAAGTACCGTTGTATAACAAATATATCATAATCATAAAAATGATAAATAAGACTTTTGGTATCTTAGGAATTTTTTAAGTAAATTTTGAAAAGCTGTTCTGTATTTCACTCCATCAGACAAAATTTAACACCGTTTGAAGAGAACCCGTGTTAGTTACTTTTGCAACATCAGTGAAAAGTGTTTTGGTTTTGAGACACATTTTCCTTTTGTTTCTATGCAACTAACTCAGTAAAAGGCAGAAACACACAGGAATTGGACAGTGAATGAGTAGATAAAAGTTCTGTGGAGTCCAAACATAACATTTGTGTCTCTAGCAGAAGAACTTGTGTGAGATGAAGAGCAGGAGAGAAGATATGATGTAATCAGACTCCCTCACCCCCACACTCACACATGGAGGTGGAAGTTTAATGGTTTGGGGTTGTTTTGGAGCAGTGAAGGTTCCTGAAAGTAAAATAAATCCTGATCCAACATGGCTCCCATTCTGTACTTCATCACCATGCAGTTCCGTCTGGACTGCGGCTCATTGGAAGTGACTTCACCGTACAACAAGACGATGAGCCGAAGCGCACGTCTGAGTTCTGTACGTGTTATTTAGAGAGCAGACAGACGTCTGGAGCGATAGCTTTCATGGAACCACCTGCCCAGTCACTGCACCTAAATCCTACTGAACTGCTCTGAGATAAACTGGATCACATGAAAGAAATCTCCATCTAGTGAAGAACAACTTCTGTGAGTTTTACAAGAGGCACAGCAACGTTTCTCTGCTGAATGTTTGGAGAAACGAAGTGTCCTGAGGATTTTTCAATGGAAATAAAAGCGGAACATCTGGACATTTATAGATTTGTTTGGTCAAAGTAAATCTGTTATATTACAGAGTCCGTTGCATATAAAGAAGTGTCTCTCAAAAATGATAAAAGACTAGACGTTTGCACACTTTTGACAGACGCTATATATCAACGCCATATAACCGGTTATGAAAATGTTATCTAACGTACAAATCCCCCTGGAGCCAGATTAGACCCAGCACAGCACATCTGGGTTTTCTAATTAATAATAACTTCTGTCCTTCACTAGGCATATAAACAAGTCTCAAACGTCCAATAAAAAAAAGTTTTTTTTAAACAGTCCTCTTACCACTAAGGCTTCTGGTGAGACTTTTACAGGATTTCTCCAAGCAGCTAAAGAGGGGAAAAAAATATTCAGACAATCCATCAACTAAACAAGGCATGCAAAAAAAAAAAAAAAAACACAGGAGATGAAGATCGAAACTCATTCACGACAATATAATAACCAGGTATCTATAAGATCAGGTTTAACGCATTAAAACTCCTAAATAGACAACAAAAAAAATTGCGTTTAATGAACAGATTCTTACCCAGCAGGTTCTGAACAAGGTGTGTGTTAGGAGCGAGAGGTTCAGCCAAGTTGAACTGAGTGTATCGGCTGTGCTGGATCTGCCGTAAAGCCTCGAAATTTCCCACCAGGATGTCACACAGCCACTGAGCGTTTACACACGGGGTTCTCCATTCCTTCGCCTTCTCGTACTTTAGCCCACTTGGCCTAGAAACCACACCCACACCCACACCCAGATTAGCTTTAGAGGCACCACAGAGACCATTCACACTGCCATCAACGTTCTGTGTGATCTACAACATTGTAGATGTGATTCGAGACACAACTCTAACTGGATGTGGAAATTGTCCAAATGTCTACACTAGTGAAAAAAAGCTGAGGAACCCCTGACTGAAACCAGAGTGAAGAAGTGGATTATTAAAGGCTTACTCTTTGCAGATGAGAACAGTGTTGCTGCGACACAGGTATCCCGTGTAGCGAGCTCCAGCTAAGTAGGCCATGAGCTTCAGGTCCTCTCGGTCGCTGTCCACAAAACCAGTGACTGAAATAATCTATATATTAAAAAATATATATTTAAATAAATATTATATACATCATGCTGAAAGAGAGCAGAAGCAGCGTGCTGGTGTTGTTCGTACATGCTGAGAACAGGGTTTGGCTCCTGGAGGAAAACTGAAGGGCAGATGGAGTGTGCGATGAGGAGGAACCATCCTCTTCTTCTTCAGCACCGTGTTGAGCCAGTGAGCTGTAACGCAGCGCTTGCCTTCCCTCAAAGCCTGACAGAATGGAAAAATTTATTTATTTATTTATTTATTTATTTATTTTTTTTAAATGCCTTTATAGCTCAAACTGCTTCCACACATTAATTACATATTAACGTAGAACTTGTACAAACAGACAGCCAGGTGTGCTCACCTGCAGGTACATGCTGCTGACTTGACTTTCACACAGTAAGTGGGTGCAGCGATTCAAAGCCGAGTCCACCGAGCCACCGTATGCCTGAATAATCTGCAGGAAATAAAGAAAAATAAAATGTAGTCACCGGATAACAACTGAATTATTCAGTCAGAATGTTAATACTACAGGACAATATGATCCGCATTCTCACCCGCTTCCATGTGGCCAGGAGCTGTTTATCAGCCATCTGCTCCGGATAATCTGCAATGGCGAAGACGCAGCCGACCAGGAAGCCATCTTCAGGAACTGACCGGAAAAGTAGAATCAATTACTAAAACAATCAATCTATAAAAACAAAACTACATTTTGCTTACAAAACATTTTTAACAAAAACCAAACACTTACTACAGTGGTTAGTTTTTGTTTTCTGTAAATTGTATTAGTTATGTATAATAAGTTAATAATTAAAATGTTAAACATTTCATAGCTTTAAAAATTCATAATCAATTTCTGCCATTAATTGAATTATTTACAAATTATTTTGGATTTTTATTTTTTACACAAAATTCATCATTATTTATCACCACTTTTTTTCTTGCAATTTCAAGTTGTATTTGCCAATTGGGCAGCGTCACCCCTCTGTAGTGCCAGAACATTTTACACATTGAAAATAAAATAAGCTTCAATCAATAAAATCGCATGGTATCAAACTGAGCCTCTATTACGGTTCTCGATTAATTGACAGAATGATCAGTAGAATAGATAACTAGAATAGATCAGTAGAATTAATTACCAAAATAATCGACAGCTGCAGCCCAAAATAAAACCTTAATTTATCAAAGTGGATCTAATTATTTTCTTTTTGGGGCAAAACTGTGCAGACTTGATGATAGCGATTACATGACCTCACTGCTGTACTTACTCTCCTGTCCTGGTTCATGCCCCAGCAGTTGATGCGGCTGCACGAGCTGCAGCGGTGTCTGGGTCTGATGTTGCAAAGTCTGCGTATTTTGCATTTGTTGCTGCTGCTGCTGCTGTAACTGTTGCTGCTGATGCAGCTGATGCATGTGCTGTTGCTGCTGTTGCAGGAAATGCTGCTGCTGCTGCTGCAAATGTTGCTGGTGCAGCTGCTGCTGATTTTGCTGTTGTTGCTGCTGTTGTTGCAGCTGGAGCCTGTGTTGCTGCAGTAACTGCTGCTGTAATGCATGCTGCTGTTGCTGTAAGGGCGTTCGTAGAAACTGCTGTTGCTGCTGCGGCGGCGGCGGTCGGAGTTGCTGCTGCAGAAAGCCGTGCGGCTGAGGCTGCTGCGAGTACATCTGCTGGTGCATCTGCTGCGGGAGGAACTGATGTGGCTGCTGTGGCATTTGAGAAAAACTTGCCTGTTGCTGCTGTTGCTGCAGGTGATGTATTTGCATGGACTGTGGCTGCAGGTGCATTAATGGATGTTGTTGGAGCACCTGCTGCTGTGCGTGTTGCTGCTGCTGCTGCGTAGGGATCGGGTGTGCCTGCTGCTGCTGCTGCTGCTGCTGCTGTGTAGGGATCGGGTGTGCCTGCTGCTGCTGCTGCTGCTGCTGCTGTTGCTGCTGCTGCTGCTGCTGCTGCTGCTGCTGCTGCTGCTGTTGCTGCTGCTGCTGCTGCTGCTGCTGCTGCTGCTGCTGCTGCTGCTGTTGCAGCTGTTGCTGGTGCTGGAGTAACTGCTGCTGCACTTCTGGAGTAAGCTGTGTTGCTGTGTGCGCTGGAGGTTTCGTGGTATTGAAAAGAAGCTGACTGGGAATGCCAGGTTGGTTCTGATTCCCCTGCGCTGTCACACTTTTAGCAGTCAGACTCTGGAGAATCTTAAATAACAAGAACTCATTACTAAACATGACTCAACTTCCTCCAATCAGAATCCAACACCGCTGTGGTTTAATTGACAAATTATTTATAATAATATATATACACTTTTATAATTGCATAAAACATCACTGTACACAAACAAAATACATCTCTCTTACATGTGCAACGTTGGCCGACCGAGGCAGCTGCTGCTGCGGCTGCTGATCTCCGCTCTTGTTGATGTTTCGCAAAAGGCGTGGCCCAGAGTTCAACCCAGAAATCATCTCTGGACGCTCCGCCCCCTGGGCGTTACCTGACACAGGGGGAACGCTGTCACACAAGTTAATGAGCGCAGTGTCTTTGCTCGTTTGGAGGCGGTGCTTAGAAAGCGTCCAGTTGAGGTTGAGCTCCTCTTTATCCGATTCGTCCGAGTCGTCGAACATGACCTCGGCTTTGGGCGAGGGTGAGCGTGGGCGCCTGGAAGGCGACGCCCCTCGTGAGGAGGCGGGGCTGGAGCGCTTGCTGCCCTCAGAGCACGAACTACGTTCATTTTCATCCTCGCTGACCTCATCATCTTCCTCTTCCTCGTAGTAGGTGAGTCTCGGGTGGTAAAGCGGCTCGTCCTTCCTGCTCTTGGTTTTCACCGAGTCGGTGATCCACTCCGGGGTGACGATTTTAATCCCGCTGTGCCTCAGCGCACATTCATATTTCACCTAAGAACAAACCAAATCGTTTAAAATGCATCCTGATGTGCGTACGCCTATAATTCAACAAATCAAAAATACACACACGGTCATACAGACTATTTTTTAAGAGCCACTGGTTATGATTAGTAACAATTTTAAATGGGGAAAAAAAAAGCTGGTTAGATATTTCAATTTTTATACATTTTTATTATTCTTCATTTTCAACTTTTCTTTTTTTTTTTTTTTTAGAAAGCTCCACCCCAGGATCTGCACTGAGCCGAAAGACTAACAGGAGGAGTACATTTTTTCTAATGGAGTTTTAATTTACACCATTAATATCTCTCATTTTCTACATAATTTAAACAAATATAACATTTTGGAAAAAATAACCATTAATTACTGCATAAACACACACACACTTTTCATCTGCAAAAATTAATAACATTGTGGCTTTTACCTTTTTCTGCTCTATTAAAAACTACTTCTCCCCCACATGCACAACATGCAGTGAGAAAAAGATGTGCACCAAAAGTTCCAACCAGATTATTAGCCAATTAAAAATAAACGATGATCTTGTGTTTTCCTAAAAAGCAGTCTTAAAAACTGGTTACAATTTTATAATAAGATAAACGGACGCTGGGGTTTCTAGTGTGGAGTTTAAGGAAGAGGAGCGAGTAATTGTTTAGAGCAGGTATCAGGGTGAGGGCTATAAAACACACCCGTCCTCCAAACCGGCCCTAAAACCGCAGCAACACCAAACGCAGGCCAATAAACCAACCTTTACAACACGTAAAGCCTCCAAAGGCTACACACACACACACACACACACACAAGCGCACCATAATCACAGACGTCTGGCTGTTAAACGCAACCCAACGACAGCGTATAAACGCAGCTGAAACACACTGTCTTGCCATAAAAGAGAAAGAAGAACGAGACAAGGACACTGTGTTTAGCTTTCACGAGGACAAATCTACATGCACGTTTAGGACGCCCGTTATAAACTCCGAAGTGGAGAAAGGAAAAAGGGGGGGGGGGACCAGAATATTATTTACCCCCTTGGGTTCAGGAACCACCAGATGTGTACATTTTTTGTTGAAATTCAGCTGACACTCTCCTCCATAAAATGTAATAAAGGCCCACAGGGTGCTGAGATCCTCCTTCAGCTGCGTGTGAGAGAGAGAGAGAGAGAGAGGAGAGAGAGAGAGAGAGAGAGAGAGAGAGAGAGAGAGAGAGAGAGAGAGAGAGAGAGAGAGAGAGATGGATACACAAAACAAGCTGATGAGAAAAAAAAACCAAAAGGAAGAGAACCTGGGATACATTTTTGATGCGTGGAAAATAAATAAATAAAAACAAAAGACTTACGTGGGGTAAACATGCCCGAACTCCAGAGAACAACTGCCCCGACTCAGGAGAAAAACCTGTAACGCTGATTAACAGGTAGTCAAGGGGACAATAAACGACCTGCAAGCATGTTTTTTTTTGTTTTGTTTTTTTTTTAATCAAATATACGTGTTATTCGTGAGACTTCAAAAATACTGACACTGTAAACAGAAAGTGTCACAGTTACACACCTCACATTTTATACACTACAAATTCCTATTAAAATGTATGTTTGATCAAATTAACATCTAACATTCTATATATCTATTACAGACTTGTGCAGAAGGATACGGCAGAAGGTCTCCACATCTGACCGACAGAATCACCCACGAGGGCTGAGGAAAAAAAAAAGTTTGATACAACATCCCAGGAAAAAACTGTTAATATGAATAAAACACAACCTATCACATGGCTTTGTTGTGAAAGTAGATGTAGATTAGGTTTATGATGTACATTGAGTGGTGTGTTTTGCTAATCAACACCACGATTATTATTCCCGTATCACACACACGTGTTTTACCTTCACTACAGGTAAGAAGAAGACCTCGCGTGCCTCGCTGACCTCCGAGTTGTCCCCATCCTCTGTGATGATGTGCGTGGCGAGGGCGATGTAGGACACTTCCTTTCCCTTCCCTGACTTTAGCAGCTGCACCACCTGAAATCAAACCAACAGACGTGGCAAAGTTCAGCTGAATGATGCCTCTGCGTTAATCCTTGAAAGCTCTCAATAAACTTTCACCGTCACATTGCATGCTGAAGAGCCTCCATTTGATGGACCCAGAGCAATCAAACATCCTTTGAACCTTGCTTGAGGT
>NC_139595.1:18978028-18993028 GCF_946808225.1 Silurus aristotelis | reverse complement strand
AACCCTTACTAACACACACACACACACACACACACACACACACACACACACACACACACACACACACACAGTGAGAGAACACTTACTAAACACAAACACACACACACACACAGTGAGAGAACCCTTACTAAACACACACAAACAGTGAGAGAACCCTTACTAACACACACACACACACACACACACACACACACACACACACACACACACATACACACAGTGAGAGAACCCTTACTAAACACACACACAAACAGTGAGAGAGAACCCTTACTAAACACACACACACACACACACACACACACACACACACACACACACACACACACAGTGAGAGAACCCTTACTAAACACACACACACACACACACACACACACACACACACACACACACAGTAAAAGAACCCTAACTAAACACACACACAAACAGTGAGAGAACCCTTACTAAACACACACACACACACACACACACAGTGAGAGAACTCTTACTAAACACACACACACAAACAGTGAGAGAACCCTTACTAAACACACACACACACACACACACACACACAGTGAGATAACTCTTACTAAACACACACACACAGTGAGAGAACCCTTACTAAACACACACACACACACACACACACACACACACACACACACACACAGTGAGAGAACCCTTACTAAACACACACACACACACACACACACAGTGAGAGAACCCTTACTAAACACACACACACACACACACACACACACACACACACACACACACACACAGTGAGAGAACACTTACTAAACACAAACACACACACACACACACACAGTGAGAGAACCCTTACTAAACACACACAAACAGTGAGAGAACCCTTACTAAACACACACACACACACACACATACACACAGTGAGAGAACCCTTACTAAACACACACACAAACAGTGAGAGAGAACCCTTACTAAACACACACACACACCACACACACACACACACACACACACACACACACACACACACACACAGTGAGAGAACCCTTACTAAACACACACACACACACACACACACACACACACACACACACACACACACAGTGAGAGAACCCTTACTAAACACACACACAAACAGTGAGAGAGAACCCTTACTAAACACACACACACACACACACACACACACACACACACAGTAAGAGAACCCTTACTAAACACACACACACACACACACACACACACACACACACAGTGAGAGAATCCTTACTAAACACACACACACACACACACAGTGACAGAACCCTTACTAAACACACACACACACACACACACACACACACACACACACACACACACACACACTGTTAATAAATCCACACTTTATGTTTTCAGTGTAAAGCTTTAAGAACGTGCTGACATCAGCATTCCTGAGTTCAGTCTGGCTTATGTTTTTATCGTAAATTCTATAATTCACCTCTAGTTATTGTAATAAATGACTACAGATAATAAACTTTTGGTGCAGCGTCTGTCAGGTGTCATTACAGTGTCATTATAGAGTCATTATAGCCTCACGGCTGCGTCATTGTGGCGTCACCGGCTCTCCTAATCAACAGCGTGCGGTCGCCTCGATGCTCTCCAGCTGAAAGAGCTCATGAGATCTGGACTATTTCAAATCTTGAAATATTGAGTGAGAAAAGAAGACGTGATCTTTGGGTCAGCAATTATCCTCCTACACCAGGGTGTCCTGCTGAGTCAGCGTGCACTCTTCTGTAGCCCACACAAACACTAACCCACATCCTACTGATCTCTTCTACACTTCTGACAAGAACAATTCATTCTCTCTCTCTCTCAAGATAGATAGATAGATAGATAGATAGATAGATAGATAGATAGATAGATAGATAGATAGATAGATAGATAGATAGATAGATAGATAGATAGATAGATAGATAGATATGTAGCCTATTTGAAAGCACTAATAAATTTAATAAAGCATGAAATTGTAATTTTGAATAAACCGAAACTAGGAAGGTTTATTTTTAACGGCGTTGCAGGTACATTTCACTCTTTTCCCAAAGTATAAAACTGGTACATGTTTGCAGTGCATTGTGGGTAATAAACAGCACCCCAATAAGACTACACTATATGAAGACTTTTATTCAGTCCAGTCCAATTCAGTGTTAAACCGAATCCTTTTCTCTGGTGGAACGAATTAAATATCATGTTAATTTATCAAAAATATGAAAACAATTTGTGTTCATTCAACGTCGTCAAGTTAATTTTACACTGAATTGTTTCTATAACACTGAATTGTATTAATGCAACACTTAATGCTGTTCCTACAAAAAAAGCAAAGTGTTAAATTTACTCTACATGGTGTTTCTGCAACACTGCATGATCTTTCTGGAACACTACATGGTGCAAGGTTGGTGTAAAACAAGTTCAATACTGTCGTTTCATACCACGAATATCTGCCGTGTTAATTCTGTTCTACAACATATTAATTAGGCACTAAGCGTAATTAAAACACCGCCGCATCCACAACACTGGGGTTAGTAAAGAAGTTTGAAATGCACTAGGTCTTGTTTAAACACTTACCATACACTGCACCATAAGGCTGCATGGTGTTAATTATACAGGCACAAGAATCTAATTAAAACTACTGAACACTACAAGTTAATTCAACACCTCGAGTCGTTTTGAGTTGCATTTAACACTAAAGTAATCTAAAGTTGTATGTGCAGTAAATCACCACTGTAAATAAAATGGCACGAGGAAACACTAAGTAAATTCAAAGAGAAATTGAAAGTGTTAATTGAGTGCTGTAGGAATCCCCTCAACACCACTAAACACTGAAATGCAACACTGAACACTGACTGAAGTAGGTGTTGAATGAACACTACACAGACTTAATGGACGCCAGCGAACACCATGAGCTCAATTCAACACAGTGACATCATTCAGCAATCCAAAATACAGTTTATGTGGTGTTATGACGTCACAACACAACGAAACCAATCCAGCATGAGCTAAACACGTGACCATGTCAATTTGATGGGGTTATTTTACGGGTTTGTGGTTATAAAGTAAGTTACCTGTGACTCCGGTGTTCAGGATGCTGAAGCCTGAAGCGCGCGTGGCCTTTAAATCGCGCGTGGGTGAGTGCGCGCGTGCGTGCGTGCGTGTCGGAGTGCGCGCGCTTCCTGCTTCCCGGCGTGTCCCGGTTCTTCTCCGTCTCGTTGCTCAGATCATTGCGAGCGAATAATAATAATAACAAAAAAAGAAAAAAGAAAAATAAAAAAGCAACAAAAGAAAAGACGCAACTACAACATCAGGCTTTTCTTCTCAGAGAAATGACTTTGAACTGAAGGAGCGACGCGCGCCGTGTTCGCCGATACACACCTGAGCGCGCGCGTGCCGAGCGCGAGAGCAAGTTCCGGTCCAGTGTAATGAACTTTACCTGTTTGCTCTCGTTAATTAGGAGCTGAAGAGCAACTCCCTGAGGTGCGTACCGGCCTTTATCCTGAGTGCTGAGTGCTGGTGAGGAGGTTAATAATGCATGCGTGTGGATCATCCACCAAACAGAACATTCATGATGTTCATTATGAGAAATAACCCGAGTTCAGATCAGTTCCGTCCATCAGTTCCTGCACACATCTGCACGTCCTCACCGTCACGAGACCACTAGAAAACAGCGTGTGATTCAACATGCACGCGAATGGCACCAATACACACCTGGGTTTGATTAAAACATCTCAATATACAGAGAAAAGCGTCATGTTATGAACAAAGCACCTCTTTATTGCATGCAATGGTTTTGTTCCTACAAATTCAGATCTGGCTTTTTACAAAAACATCACGTTATTACGGAAAATGACATTGTTACTACTAAAGAAATGAAGTCGTAATTACGAGAAGAAGAAAAAACGCTCACAATTACAAGAAAAACTTCATTGTTACAAATTAACCTCATCGTTATTATGAGAAAAACATTCCTTCATCAAAACACTTAATGATATTACGAGAAAAACATATCGTTATTGACAAAAACGAACGTGTCGTTATTGCGAGATAAACACTCATGATTATGAGAAAAACATAATCTTTTCTTTATTATTATTATTATTATTATTATTAAATGCCAAAAGAACAAGATACATACTCATGTCAAATTTACACTTACTTTCAGAGAAAATAACAAAAAATACATACAATAAAAAGAAAAAAATTACATACATTTCATTGCTTTCAGAGCATTACATGTTTTCAGTGCTTTTTTTTGTTTCTTTTAAAAGATTAACATACAAATTTGAAGTCATTAATAAAATGGGAAAACTTTGGTCTACCTTGAGCCCATTTTTCTTATGAATATGGAATTTTCCTAATAAAATAAACAAATGCATAATATTTAGTTGTTCACAATTAGAACATCATTGCGACAATAAAAACTTCGCTATAACGACAGAAATGTAACTTGATTGCTAGAACGCCACGATATAATGAAAAAGTATATCGTTATTTTATCAAAAAAATTATTACAAGAAAAAACTATTGTGAGAAAAATTTTATTATGAGAACAAACATTATTGAGAGAAAAACTTTATTATTAAGAAAACTTCATGTTAACACAAGAAAAACCCTGTCACGAATACAAGAAAAACAGTACAAAAGAAAAATGTTGTTAATAGAAAACCATGTTTATATATCGTTATTCATTTGAGAAAAGCAAAAACATCATTGGCGTCAAGGACGTCTGAATGACAAATGTTACACTGATGTTGACTTGTGATTGTTTTACTGGATAATCTGTCTGATGCTTAAACATGATTTTTTTTTTCAGTAATAAACGAAACCGGAGCAACTTCAATGTCAATTTATTCAACATTTACAACTTTCTTTCAATTAAAATGAATTGTATGAATATGAAAAACAGAAGAATGAGCGATTTTTTATGTTTTATTGATCAATAATCATTTCATTATCAGTAAACTCTCATATACTCAAACAAACAGAACTCCTAAAACTGATAATAAAAAATAGTTTACATGATGTTTCAGAAACTGTTCAAGGCTTGGAGATGGTTCCCGGTCTCTGTATGATTAGCAGATCTCAGCAGCTTCAGATCTATCTCTAATCTGATCATTAAAGCAATGATACGATGAAACTTTCGCTATTTGAGGCTGATGAAGGGTTGAAGGTGGAATTTTAATGTGGGTTGAAGCCTCCTACACAGCGAGTCTGCACTCAGAGAGACAGAGGAACGCTAACTGTAGATTCAGACAAATCTTCAATCTAAATGATGCCACTAGATTGAAGCCGAGAACGCATTTCTCATCAGAGAAGTTTGAAGGCCAAAGTTTTTCAGAGATTTGTGTGTAAAGACAATGGAGTCATTTACATGGAATATAGAAACAGACTTTTGCTGCATCTTATTTTTTAATTCCAACATTTCCGGTGGAGCATCTGTGCTTGATCTGATTGAGATCTGAGGAATTTGAGGCTCCTCATCACCTAAAACTCAAAAGTTCCTCAATCTATTCCTGGACCATGTGTTGCAGTGTGGATGTGCAGAAAGAATTATTCTGCTCTGAGAGAAACCTGCCAGTACAGAACACCGTGACCCATGAAGGGCTGTAACTTTGTCTGTAACACTCTTAAGGTGGGTGGTGTGTAACATCAGAGTAACATCCACACGAACACCAAGGACACAAGGATTCCAAGCAGAACATCACCCATAGCATCACAATTCCTCACCTTCTTCTTGGAGCATCCTGGTGCATCTCTTACTCAGGAAAGCCACGCCCAGATCCCTGACCGTCCACATAATGGAAATGAGAAGGTGATTTATCTGACCAGTCCACCTTCCTTCATTGCTGCATGGCCCATGTCTATTGTAGGACCTTTGTGTGTTGTACAGTGATCAGCATGGGCTCTCAGACTGCTCTGTCACTCTTCTGTGGGATCGAACCCAAAGTCCAGCCTTCTCTCCTCACATCAGTTCACTGTCTGTCCTTCCTTGGACCACAGAACCTGCTGTTTTGGAGACGCTCTGACCCATTCGTCTAGACATCACAGTTTGACCCTTGTTAAAGCCAGTTACACTTCTTCAAACATTTTCACTTGGAGAACTGACTGTTCACTTGCTGCGACATAAATCCCATCCCTTGGCAGGTGCCAGTGTATGAAGATAATCAATGTTGTGAACTTCACTGGTCAGTGGTTTTAATGTTATATCTGAGTTGTGTGTCTCTACTGTGCTTTGTGTGAAGTTATTCAGAGCCAGAGCTGAAGCTGCCTGTTTGGCATGGTTTCAGGAATTTCTCCTGGGGTTTAAGTAACTAAGCAACGTTAAGCATTTCTGAACTTCTTGTCTAGTAATGTTTGAACTTAATGGTCATGGGCTTAAAGAGATTATTCCACTTTTTAACGAGATTTAATCAGTGTTTGATTCATGCTTCTTGTTATAGTCTGCAAAAAAAAAAGGCAGCCGCTTAATTAGACGAGATACAGGAAGATGTTTCAGTCAGCAGGTTATTTTTTTTTACTTAAATCCTCTGTTTTAGTGGCTAATGAATATCTGTATTTATATACACTGCAATATCAATATCATCGTATCCGCCTCATATCATTAACATGGTGTTCTCCGGTCAACATGCGGTGTCTGTAGTTTCATTACTTCTCTAACTACTTAGCTGCATTTACAGTGGCTTCCACAGGAGTGGCAATTATTCAAACATGATCCGAAACAATCGAGGCAGAATCCGATCCACGGGCATCAGAGAATACGGTGTGAAATATTAAACATGTTTTAACGATGCTCAGATATTCGGAACGCTGGGCTCGAGGTCCGATTTGGAAAATACACCACGGATTATAGGCACATCTATTCACACCTAGGGTGCAATTTAGCTTCACCAGGATTTTTATGAGGTGGAGGGAAATCAGAAACCAAATGGCGCGTCGTCGCAACGCCACAAATGGAAATGATAATATAAATAGTATAAATAGAATTTATATCTGAAACGCTTTTAAAGAGAATGGGAAAGAAAAGTTTGAGCCGAGACAATGGGCGTGGCCTATAGTCAAACGAGCACTTTGATTAGCACGGGTGTGACTGATTAAGGAAGGAGCGATCAGGATCAGGAAATGCTGAGGGTCCACTGCGTCCCATTAAAATGAGAAAAAACATTCCATCTGGTTCATGAGTCATTTTGAAAAGACCTGAGCCTGAAATATAAATGTAAGCCTTATTAATCCTGAATAAATCATCAAACGAGCACTTTTTTCCCAGCAGGTTGTGCATCAAATTGCAAATATGGAGAGAGCAGATGAGACGAAAGCTTGGGAAAGACTTACTCTCACACTCTCAGCATGGATCCTGATATCTGTAAACTCCATGCTGTAATTCGACACACTAAATTACTCAGCCAGAATTCTCATTTCTAGATCCTTCATCTGTAAATGTAAGCGCTGTTGTATGTAAGTTCTCCTCCAACTAATGTTCTTTTGCTTTGCCTGTTGCAGCTGTGACGATTTCTGTCTTAATTAAGCTTCCAAGGATGTCCAACACCAGCTTCTCTACACTGTCTAATCACAGCTTGCCTCAGGAAAACCTGCACAGACCCGTCACAGTGTTCAGCGTCCTGATCTTCACCTTGTTGACCATGTTGGTTTTGGCTACATTTCTGTGGAACATGCTGGTCCTTGTGACCATCCTAAGAGTCCGCACTTTCCATCGTGTTCCTCACAACCTGGTGGCTTCCATGGCCATCTCTGATGTGATGGTGGCTGGACTTGTGATGCCCCTAAGCCTCGTCCGTGAGCTCTACGGCCGGCGCTGGATCCTTGGGAGAGCTCTGTGTCAAATGTGGATCTCGTTCGACGTGCTCTGCTGCACCGCCAGCATCTGGAATGTCACCGCCATCGCGCTTGATCGCTACTGGTCCATCACTCGGCACCTCGAGTACACTCTAAAGAGACGTAAGAGGATCTCCAACGTGATGATTGGACTTACATGGATGCTCTCGTCTATCATCTCTTTCTCGCCTCAGTTCGGATGGGGTGAGATGTACTCGGAGAAAGCGATGGAGTGCCAGGTGAGCCAGGAGCCGTCGTACACCGTCTTCTCCACCTTTGGTGCTTTCTATTTGCCCCTCTGCGTCGTGTTGTTCGTTTATTGGAAGATCTATAAAGCAGCCAAATTTCGCATCGGAACCAAGAAGAACAACACCGTTACTCCAGCTCCGGAGGCCGTCGAGGTTTGTGTTACTTTTTCTTTCCCAACCAATGAAAGCTTCCTGAATTATTCTCAAAGTATCAGTAGGTGCATCATCCTGGTCAGATTAGTGGTGGATCTGGAGGTTATCACATGAACACTGTGTGTGAAGAGAAATACACCACTGGTGGAACAGTACTCCGTCCAGGTGCACGTTCATCACGTTCAGAGAAATTTGTTTTATTAGTTATTGTTAGTTACCAGTTTATGTTCAAATGCTTCTTCAGCATAATTTCCACGATTAGCCAGAGAACTTACGTCATTAGCCGCTACACTACAAACCATCCACTGCAATTATTAAATGCACAAGATTTATTCCAAGAAAACCTGAATCATTAATTTGATAAATGCGATTTGCTAAGGCAATGCTAACAAAAGATATGCTAGCTACTTGTTCTTTTCCGAAGGATGTACCGTAGCTAGCGGAGAACGTTCTGATCACTTATTGATGCGTATTTGATAAGTACGTCCTCTGCATCACTGACAAATTTTCTTTTCATATTTATGATTTTGTAGGTGAAAGAGGCGGCTCGACAGTGTCCTCAGACATCATTTGCGGTCCGTCACGCAACAGTAACGTTTCAGACAGACAGCGAGACGTGGCGGGAGCAGAAGGAACGCCGTGCTGCGCTGATGGTGGGAATTCTAATCGGTGTTTTTGTCCTCTGCTGGATCCCCTTCTTCCTGACCGAGCTAATCACACCACTCTTCTCGTTCCACATCCCACCTGCCTGGAAGAGCGTCTTCCTGTGGCTCGGCTACTCGAACTCCTTCTTCAACCCACTCATCTACACCGCCTTTAACAAGAACTACAACAGCGCCTTCAGGAACCTCTTTAACAAGCAGCGCTGATGAAAGATCACAAATTAGCCTCATGCTAACTCAAATGATTGTACATAAACTTACAGTAGCTCATACTTACACACACACACACACACACACACATACACAACGAATTTCCAGCGCTAGGCTAGCATGTGATGAATTTAGCTATCATGACAGTATTTATGCCAACACATTGAGCGCTGTATTTATTACTCTTTTACCTTAAAACAGCAATCTGGTGAAGAAATATTCATGTCGTTTTTATTACTGATGATAGATCTAATCTAGAAAGCAAGCTCGGCATGTTCATGCTTCCCTCATAGCGTTTACTCAAGGCTTATTTAAGCTGTTACTATGGTTTTCATGACCACTTTCTGTTTTGGTTCTTTTTTTTTATGTGTTAATGCAGCCTAAAGTGATAAGGCAGAAGATTGTCTCCTATTCATGAAATTCTTACATTCTCATGTTGTGGTTTTAATGGATGTGGAAGAAAAGAATTCCTCCGACTGCACGATCCATGCGACTACCCACAGTGCAACAGGATAAAAACGATGATTTTGAGAAGTGCTTCACTTTCTGTACGAATTTCTTGCTCAGATTTTTTAATTGTGTATGTTTATCTTTTGAACAGTAAAAAGCTACAACCTGATGTTGGTCCATTTCACATCCATATTCTCTAGTGTTTTATTTCCTGCTCTCAGAATGCTATAAAAACTCCTCTGTCTTCAACACGTACCAGCTTTATTTCTGACTGTTACTTACACTGACACTGGACACTCCATTTATAAACACTAAATAAACACCTTACAGAACACGGCATCATAGTTTCTAGCTAGCGGGTGATCTACATGCTCCTGTAAACGAGTCGCTACTGGAGAAATGGTACATGTCTTTGTGTAAATCAGACTTTATGGAATGAATGGACTCTGGAATGTAGATGGAGATGTTCTGATTAAAGCGAGGGTGGGATATTTTGACTACAGGTTTGTACAGATAAAAGTGTACAGGACATTGATGCGTTGCTAACGGGAAAAAAGCTTTCATGGGTTTTCTTAATTTCTTCCTCAGAGCTTCTCTCATTGTGTTCGTGTTACACAACAGTGAGGTATAATAGCGCCGACCTTGAGCTTGAATCACAAAGCCAAACGAACTCGCTCTCCCTTTTCGTTAAATTTAACTGGAAATTAGTGACTTTGTGTTTGAAGGAGGTGTGGCCTTTACGCCACTTATAGTACAGGATGTGTTTTCTTAATTAATGAGGCAAACATGACCTTTGTGTCTGTGTTTTAGGTGAAGGAGGTGTGGCCTATATGTATATCAGTTTTGCTGAAGGAGGCGTGGCCTCTTTACCAGTCTCAACAAAGGAAGGATGGCTTATGTGTATATCAGTCCTGGTGAAGATGTGGCCAGTGATGCCATAGTGAAGGAGGTGTGGCCTAAGTTCATGTTAGTTCAAGTGCAGGAGGTGTTGTTTATGTGTATATCAGATCTGGAAAAAAAAGGTGTGGCCTATTAATATCTTAGTACAGGATTTGTTGCCTATGTGCAATTTAGTCTTGGTGAAGGAGGTGTGGTCTATTTGTATAGTTTGGTGAAGGGGGTGTAGCCTAATGCATGTTAATCTTGATGGAGATGTGGCCTAATGCATATTAATCCTTCTTATGGAGGTGTGGCCTAATGCATGCTAATCCTGACAAAGGGGGTGGGACCTCTGTGCATATTTCAATTAAGAAGGTGTGGTCTAAGTGCGTGTTAGTCCTGGTGAAGGAGGCGTGGAGACTTTAAACTTGAAAACACTTATCTTCTGTTCAAAATCACTGCAGTCACAGAAAAAACGTGAATCACACACAGGCGGCACACATATTAAGATGTTCAGTTTAGTATGTGTGTGTGTGTGTGTGTGTGTGTGTGTGTGTGTGTGTGTGTGTGTGTGTGTGTGTGTGCCGATAGCAGAAGCTTATTTTCCGTATCCACATGCATTCATCTCATCACAACTCCGACACTTCAGCATTCAAAGCTTTAAAGATCTGAAGCACTGCTGTAGCACATGAGCGTTATCTTCTCACACACACACACACACACACACACACACACACACACACACACACACACACACACACACACACACACTGTACAAACAGAGTCATTTTCAGGCCTAATTGGATCATGAAATGTCAGGTAAGAAATATGCTGGTGGGATGCAGATATGAATATTGCATGAGGCAGCTTCTTGAACCACACACACACACACACACACACGCATGCACACACACAAACACACACACACGCATGCACACACACAGAGTAAGAACACCATGTTCTGGATGAATGATTGATAAATATACTTTAACAAAATTGTAGTTCAAAAGATTAATTAAAAGCTAGTTTGTTGTACTCCATTGTTCTGTGTGTGTGTGTGTGTGTGTGTGTGTGTGTGTGTGTGTGTGTGTGTGTGTGTGTGTGAGTTTCCTTTAGACTCAGTCATGTTCACAGCAAGGGGCTCTTTTTTTGTACTATATTCAGATCTTTAATATGCTGCAGATTTAATCTTTCAAACATCACCTTCGATCTGTGTGTCCATCAAAGCCCTTAAGTAATATGTTATATATAAAGAGCGAGATGAAAAAAAAAAAGTCCACCATCATTTCCGTTACCAAGGAAACGTTATCTCATCTGTCAAGTGGAAAGGTTTCTTTTGTTCACTGGATTTTATTAAACGGTGAAAAAAGAACATCTGACATTTATTCAGCGCTCTTTATTGTTCTGACGAGCAAACCGAAGTCGATAACGGCGTCATAAAAACTTCTTAACCTCATAGGAAAACTTATTCAAACCATCTACACACAAAACTTCACACCATCCAGATCATGGAATCACATTAAGACTGCTGTCAGACACCCTTATCTAGAATGACTTACAATTATCTCATTAATACAGATGAACAGCGGGTGAAGGGCCTTACACAGGGGCCCGGAGGTAGCAGCTGGGTGGTGTTGGGATTTAAACTAACAACCACTGGGGAAGAAGTCCACCATCTTAACCACTGAACATCCTCAAAAACTTCATAAAGTAATTTCCACTGATGGCATTTGGCCCTCGTCTTCAAACTTCATATTCCTCAATTTAAAAGTCCAACATCTTGAAAAGTGCTTCTTACTTGTCACATGTACTTTACAGCACAGTGAAATTCTATCTTCCCAGATACCAGCGATGTTAGGAACCCACAACCTTCCAATCAGTAACCCAAAGCCTTCAATGCTAAGCTACAAATTCAAAGTTGTCGATTAATTATTTAGAACAGCTGTTTGGAAAGGAGAACAGGTCTACATAAATGTGTTTGGATTAAAGTCTGGATAAAAAAAAAACCCAAAAAATTTAAAATGATGTTTTCTGTAAATCGATTTTTTGATGCGAGGGGTCTCCAGTGTCAGTGTTTTTTAACAATCAGTTTTAACGCTGATGTTTTCCGACATCTTCCGGACAGTTTTTGGAGAACACGAGGGAAAGAGCGTTCACAGGTGCCGTAACATAAGCGAGAACAGGAAATGCAAGTTTCACGGCGATATAAAAGGAAGATATAATGCGAGTGATTTGTTAATAAACAAAGTTAGAAATGGTTCAAAGTTGCCGTGGTGGAAGAAGAATACAACGCTTGGGAATGTGGTGTAATAGGAAAATGATCGGCATCTCCATGGGAACAATTGGGCAGCTTCTCACACCACCTCGACTCTCCGAGATGTTTGACGTTATCGCAGTAGAACTCTTATGAATTGAGTTAACGAATACTTCACTGGATTTTTTAGCGTGAATATTAAAGTGAAAACCCTGTATTTGCTCTCAATGTTAGCTTTCATATTCAATCAAAGAGCTCCTATGGTAATTTGGTCTTTATTAATCATTAGTAAGCGTGTGTGTGTGTGTGTGTGTGTGTGTGTGTGTGTGTGTGTGTGTGTGTGTGTGTGTGTGTGAAGTCATTTCAGATCACTTCTGGCTGATACTGATGATGTTTTTATTGATTGACTCAACACAGATTGACACAAATTCGATCTGACGAACGCGAAACAAATAAATAAACCAGCGTGAGCTTTCTTTACGCATTAAATACTAAAAATGACGATTCCTTCTCATCAGGATATTTAAAGGTCTGATATTTTTCGTCTGAGCGATGATCAGGATCAACACAAAGACAAAACCCCGGTCCCTCATGTTAATTGTAACGTCATTAACGCATTATCAGACGTTTTATTTCCCCATAGAAATCAGCCTATTAATTTTTCAATTACTCAGACACCAAACTCAGACATTAACACAGCTTGATTAACTTTTTTTTTTTTTTTTTTTACATTTTTCAACTAAAACACTGTAATTGATTTGATTTGATCGACTCGTGATTCCCTTTTTTCTTTTTTGGACTGAATTTTTAACTACACTATAAACACTTTGATGAGTTTATGCAGCGGTTAAAGCAACCGCGTGCTAATGCTAACCTTTATGCTAACATGTGCGCAGGTTTGTGCTGACCTTTGACCCTTTGGTTCCGGCAGGTGGCTCTGGACACGGTAGCAGTGTGTGCTGTGGTGCGACTCTGCCCTCTGCTGGACATTTGGAGTTAACACTTCACCTGAATATAAACCTGTGATTCTCAGGAATGCAGTAAAACTTGGGAATGTGGAAAAATGTTTAATAAAGGATTTATATTAAATATTTCTGATTGTCTGATTGTTTTATTGTTTTTATATTCAGGTTAGTTGGTTGTTGTAGCTGAGGGAAAAATATAAATGATTATGTTTACAATTGATTTATTAATTTGTATTTATTTGAGTAAACCAGCTGTTGGTTAAAAATCAAATTTGATTTCTACTGATTATGAATTCATTGTATTTATTTATAAAAAGGTATGAGTTAGTAAGAAAACATTGTATATTATTTTAGTCTTTAAGTAATTGTTTATGAATATATATATATATATAATACATCTATAAAACATTTTAAATAAAGTAAATGTAGAAGAATCCTTTTCCAGCACAAACTGTATGTATTTATTCCTGATGTTTATCACTTGTAAAGACATGAAATTATTTTATTACATTTAAAATGCAAATTTAGAACCGTAAAGTTCGTTGTTTGTATCTTTAAGGTTCTGTGAAGTGTTTTACTGTCAAAAAGAGTTTTAAGTATAACTAATAATGAAGTTCCTCAGTACACAATCAATACTATTCGACTCAGTAGACGGAACCAGAAGAGTATTGATGTGTAGATCTGATGTGTAGATCTGATGTGTAGATCTGATGTGTAGATCAGGTCTGATTCCTCTCAAAGCTCCTTCCTAGTTTTGTCTCAGGGACTTTATCCCTCAGCACCATCACCTCGGACTCATTCATAAGGGATCAACTATAAAATAATAATAATAATAATAATAATAATAATAATAATAATAATACATGTAAAATCTCCTGTTTAGCAGCTTTGAGATGTAAAGTCTATTATTAAAAGGAAAAATAAAAGAGAATTGAATCGTTTCTACTGTTCGGTGATTGTAGCTGATTATTTTCCTCTAACAGAGTCGTTTATTCTGTACTTATTAAAGAAAGAGTAGAATTATTTAGATTATGAAACTGACCTCTGTGTGTGTGTGTGTGTGTGTGTGTGTGTGTGTGTGTGTGTGTGTGTGTGTGTGTGTGTGAATTCTGGACAGCAGCTGGGGCCTTCGCTCAGCCACAGGAAGTGTGAAACATCACCACTAAAAGACCTTGACAAACTCTGAAACGCGTTCAATGGAAAGCTTAATTGGATCATTTAATTGACAGCTCGCTGTAGTGCTCGGACGTGACCCCGTGACCCCGCGGAATTAGACTCTGACATCCGTTTTCCTGGCAGTCTGACATGGCGTGACAGTCTGATTACTGCCCATTCCACCGAGCGCTCACGCTCAC
>NC_139595.1:18965528-18968028 GCF_946808225.1 Silurus aristotelis | reverse complement strand
AACGTTTCAATGAAGTGTTTTTTTATTCCAAATATATTTCACGTATTTCCAAACGTACCTTTCAAATCCAGTTCTCAATATTGCCTTGGTTACAGGATCTGAAATCTGATCTGTTTTCACTGGAGTGTCTGGTTTCGGCCCGGTTCTGGTACAGAATGTGGTCTGGGTCCCAGGATTTCTTCACTGTAACTTTGTAATACGTTCCTGTGAAAATAAACGATATGAAGTCACATGTAAATAATCCCATTTGATCCTCGGACACATTTTGTTCCTTTATTTACGTATCAAGTAGTGCAAGTGTTTTTTTCACGTGATTGTGTCACGTGATTTCTTTGTATCCACGGGTTAATTTATTGCTCATTGGCTTTATTTTGGATGCACGTGTTTTATACCATTACCTTTACATGTGTAATAAGACGTGTTACATGAATGTGTTTGAGCCTCATCACAAACATGTTAATGTCCAGTTGTACACCCGTGGATACAAAGAAATAACGTGACACAATCACGTGAAAAAAACTTTACTATACTACTGACAAATAACACTCGAGTTTACACACTTCAGTTGAATGACAGACAGACGGCCACACAGATAAACAGATATATAGATAGATAGATAGATAGATAGATAGATAGATAGATAGATAGATAGATAGATAGATAGATAGATAGATAGATAGATAGATAGATAGATAGATAGATGTAGTATGTATCTGAGTGTATGTCGAGGTGTCTGAGTGTATGTAGGGGTATCTAAGTGTATGTAGGGATATCTGAGTGTATGTAGGGGCGTCTGAGTTTATGTAGGGGTATTTAAGGTTATGAAGGGGTATCTAAGTGTATGTAGAGATGTCTGAGTGTATGTAGAGATGTCTGAGTGTATGTAGGGGCATCTGAGTGTATGAAGGGGTATTTAAGGTTATGAAGGGGTATCTAAGTGTATGTAGAGATGTCTGAGTGTATGTAGAGATGTCTGAGTGTATGTAGGGGCATCTGAGTGTATGAAGGGGTATTTAAGGTTATGAAGGGGTATCTAAGTGTATGTAGAGATGTCTGAGTGTATGTAGCGGTATCTGAGTGTATGTAGGGGTGTCTGAGTGTATGTAGGGGTATCTGAGTGTATGTAGTATGTATCTGAGTGTATGTAGGGGTATCTGAGTGTATGTAGGGGTGTCTGAGTGTATGTAGGGGTATCTGAGTGTATGTAGGGGTGTCTGAGTGTATGTAGGGGTATCTGAGTGTATGTAGGGGTGTCTGAGTGTATGTTGGGGTATCTGAGTGTATGTAGGGGTATCTGAGTGTATGTAGGGGTGTCTGAGTGTATGTAGGGGTGTCTGAGTGTATGTATGGGTATCTGAGTGTATGTGGGGGTATCTGAGTGTATGTAGCGGTATCTGAGTGTATGTAGGGGTATCTGAGTGTATGTAGGGGTGTCTGAGTGTATGTAGGGGTATCTGAGTGTATGTAGGGGTATCTGAGTGTATGTAGGGGTGTCTGAGTGTATGTAGGGGTGTCTGAGTGTATGTAGGGGTATCTGAGTGTATGTAGGGGTATCTGAGTGTATGTAGTATGTATCTGGATGTATGTAGGGGTATCTGAGTGTATGTAGGGGTGTCTGAGTGTATGTAGGGGTATCTGAGTGTATGTAGGGGTATCTGAGTGTATGTAGTATGTATCTGGATGTATGTAGGGGTATCTGAGTGTATGTAGGGGTGTCTGAGTGTATGTAGGGGTATCTGAGTGTATGTAGTATGTATCTGAGTGTATGTAGGGGTATCTGAGTGTATGTAGGGGTGTCTGAGTGTATGTAGGGGTATCTGAGTGTATGTAGGGGTGTCTGAGTGTATGTAGGGGTATCTGAGTGTATGTAGGGGTGTCTGAGTGTATGTTGGGGTATTTGAGTGTATGTAGGGGTATCTGAGTGTATGTAGGGGTGTCTGAGTGTATGTAGGGGTGTCTGAGTGTATGTATGGGTATCTGAGTGTATGTGGGGGTATCTGAGTGTATGTAGCGGTATCTGAGTGTATGTAGGGGTATCTGAGTGTATGTAGGGGTGTCTGAGTGTATGTAGGGGTATCTGAGTGTATGTAGGGGTATCTGAGTGTATGTAGGGGTGTCTGAGTGTATGTAGGGGTGTCTGAGTGTATGTAGGGGTATCTGAGTGTATGTAGGGGTATCTGAGTGTATGTAGTATGTATCTGGATGTATGTAGGGGTATCTGAGTGTATGTAGGGGTGTCTGAGTGTATGTAGGGGTATCTGAGTGTATGTAGGGGTATCTGAGTGTATGTAGTATGTATCTGGATGTATGTAGGGGTATCTGAGTGTATGTAGGGGTGTCTGAGTGTATGTAGGGGTATCTGAGTGTATGTGGTATGTATCTGGGTGTATGTAGGGGTATTTGAGTGTATGTAGGGGTGTCTGAGTGTATGTAGGGGTATCTGAGTGTATGTGGTATGTATCTGGGTGTATGTATGTTGGGGTATTTGGATTGTGTGTAC
>NC_139595.1:18953028-18958028 GCF_946808225.1 Silurus aristotelis | reverse complement strand
AATTACCGCGACCGAGTGTAAAGTTTCTAAAACAAGCCATGTTTTGGCGGAGAGGGAAAAATTAATGAGGGAAATTAAAACCTTTTGTAAGCAGACACTTGCTTTAAAACAGGCACTGATATGATTACATGCTCGGTTCTAATTATAATCAGGATTATCAGCAATGTGAACGCAATCGTGTTAAGATTATAATAGGACCAATAACGTTTTAAATGTTTAAATATTGCTGAAGTTAGAATAATAATAATAATAATAATAATAATAATAATAATAATAATAATAATAATAATAACAATAATAATAAATAATCATAATAATACATAAAATAATATTAATAATAAATAAATAATAATAAAAATATTATTACTATAATTATTATTAACAGCTTTTTACTATATTTATACGGTTTAAAAACGCGCTGCACTGCGCACTCAAATATGTGATAATAATTATACATGGTAAATTTTTGGAAAACAAAAAATGCACCATTAAAAGAAAGGAAAAAACAGATTCATTTATTAGAATTCAAACTTTTGGTAATTAAAATGGAATAAAATAATGGAAACTGGAATGAAAGTAGAAAAACTAGAAAAGAAAAAAAAAGAATTTTTCCAACATATTTTAGTTTGGATGCCGAACAAATATTATACAAAGAAAAGGTTATAATGATCTTAATTAATGTGTTTTTGTTGACAAAATATAGTCTAACTCTAAGATCAAAACTTTATTTAACCGCGTGTGTTTGCAATGTTGTAAAGTGAAAGTTTATGTGGAAACTTTATCGCTGACTATTAGTGTTTTTTGCTTTATAGCATGTCCTACTTGTGAACATGACTGGATTTCAGAGCAGGTTTAGTGCATGTAGAGAAAAAGGATTTCTGCTGAGGGTCACACTGGTGGGTGTAGAACTCGTACATATTATGTGTAAAACTTTGCATTGTCTGTGAGTTGCATATGGACATGAAAACACACACACACACACACACACACACACACACACACACACACACACACACACACACACACACACGTGTGACTGTGACACCACACGAATCTGTTTTATGATACTGATCGGTTGGTTAATATGACCTCTATATAACCCTAATGTATGATTATATGACCTCTATATAACCCTAATGTATGATATATGACCTCTATATAATCCTGAAGTATGATATATGACCTCTATACTACACAGTACATGATGCGTTATTAATGAATGTCTGAGGAAGAGGATTAACTCCGGCATTTTATTAGAATAATGAATAATTCTAAGCTGCGTCTTTTCTCATTAGAGTTCACGACACTGAACTCTACAAGCTAATTAAAGTGATCCAGTCTCGTAGTGTTGCTCAAACACAGGCTTTGCTGAATTTCTCCTTCAGATTCTGTCAGATTATCAAAATTAGGCATTTATTTGCCAAAATGCACAGGTCGCAAAAACACCCCGCGCGAGAACAGAGGAGCAGTGAAGCCCAGGAGGAACCTCCAGAAAGCTGTGGAGCTGCTGCTAATTCAGCAGTGTGGATTTGTTTTTTGCTGCTTGTGCATTTTGTAGGCTGTGTATCTCTCATGCTTGGTGTGTGTTGGTGTGTGTGTTGGTGTGTGTGTGTGTGTGTGTGTGTGTGTGTGTGTGTGTGTGTTGGGGGGGTTCATTTCGCCGCTGTTGGTGCGCATCACTGGTTTCTTTTAAAGCGCCACCAGCAGAGTTCAGGCCGCTCAGTCCCGCATTACTCTGCGCTGGAGTGTGACGGCTCTTCATACAGCTTTTAAGCTTGCTAAAGTGAAATAAATAAAACAGCAACCCCTCGGATTTTAGCACAAACAATCAACTCCAGCCTGGTTATAACCCCGGGTTTATTAATACTGAGAGTTTATAACCCTACATAAAACATGCCTGCCATGTATATTATGACCTACAGCCTCAGACATGCTATGGTTTTAAGAAACTAGACGTCATAAGATCAAATGAATAATGTAAAAACTTACTGGGCAAATGTTATAAACAGCTATAAGTTATGCCATAGATTATATAGTCTACATTAGTCTACATACTGTATATGTAGCGTCTACACACATGACCAAAGTAATCTACCCAATGGGTTACACCAATTAAATCACAAACCCTGTACGATTCAGTGTGGGAGTGGTTTATTACGTATGTGTTAGCACATAATCTCTACCAATAACTTATGATACACCATATGACCAATATTTGACTAATATATTAAAGTCATAGTGTAACAACCGATGTGATATGACAGATGACACATGACTAATACAGTATAATAAACTATATACAAAGAAAATGTGATATTTTTTGCCATGTGACCAATATGTTATATGTCCAAAGTCATATGAACATGTGTATGCATTTTATTATTAATATGTTGTGACATAAGGCCAAGACATTATAGCGCTTTATAGCACTTAGCCTGTTTAGCCTGACCAATGCCTTCGTATATATCACAAGTAATATCAAATGACTAGTATATACACACCATGTTTATTAGTCAAGAACCTACAGGACCAATGAGTTTTATTATGAATGTGTTATAACAAAGATGTGTCACATGTTATATGACAGATATGACACATGACCCTTAAGCTATACTGGTCATATACACAGCTCTTGTTCATCTTGTTCATTTGTCCTAAAAGATATGACCAAGACTTAATAATGCTTTATAGAATTATAGTCAGTGTGTAAGACTGCTATATTAAGCATTATACATGACAAATAAGTGATGCTGCACATGTAAATAATATGATCAAAATATTGAATCACCGTAATGCATACACTGGTGTGTAATAAAACATAGCTGCTGCATATTATACACTACATAAAGAATATAAACAATGTTGTTTACAACAAAATGTCTGCTGTAATCTATAATAGCATCTGTAACCAACACATTTCTATTACTAATGAGTTCTGACACACGAGCAAATCTGCAAAATGTGTAAATTCCTAGTCTGTTTAATGGATCACATGTAAAGGCAAATAGTATAAATACATATATGAAGCTTTGCATGACCAATATGTAAAATATAGGCCGATAATGATTATTGATGTATGACGTCATAAGACAAGATGAGGCAAAAGTGCTAAATATGATGATTGATTTCTAATAGATGGAGGATATATTACACCTTACACATGAACTTTACATCATATAGTCAATAGGTTATGACACGTGACAAATATGACGATTAACCTTTGACTTATCACTAATACACAAATATGTTGTGATGTATGATGACGCATTACAGCTATGTTAGCTATGATGCTATATTGTGCCACACAACGCAACAAAACATTTGCCAAATAGAGAGCGCGAGGATCCATTTCCCTTTATTAGAATAAGTCTCGTGCTAATCACCTGCGCCAGCGCGAGACTGTAGTATATGCTAATGAAATTCATGGCTTTGGGCTCCTGTAGCTTTAAAAGACGGAAACTAGGCGAGGCTGAGAAGCTGTCACTTAGCGGAGTCACCGGCTCACGTGACGCAATTGGCGTCTCCTGATTGGTGCGAGGCACGTGTCTAGGATACGGGGAATGCGACGTCACACGGGAGCCTCGTATTAAAAATAAGAACAAAAAAAAATCCGTAGTGAAAGTATTTGAGAGCCAGTTGGCAGCTCTTTATATAGCCGTTATTTGCTCACTGAGGCGCGACTGCAGCAGCACCGGATCCTATAGCGGCCTTTATCTTATTAATAATAATAATAATTATTATTATTACTAACATTATTATTATTATTATTATTATTATTATTATTATTATTATTATTATTAGCAGGAGTAGTATTAGTATTATTATGTGCACTGTTTATTTTTTATTTTGTTTGTTTAACAATATTTCTTCAGTATTAATAAGAACTTCGTGGAGCTTGTTGTGGAATTAAAAATCTATAATTATGTTTTTTCTTTGTGCGCACAAAAAGCGCCTTGGTGGCATTTAAAAATCCAGAACAGATTTTTTTTTCTGTTGCTCATTTTACAGCCGGTCAGTTTTTATGATTTTTTAAGTAAAGAAAAAAAATATTTATATACATTTATATACAAGAGAAAATTATTTCAAGAAGAAAAAAAAAAAACCTGGAAGTCGGAAGCGTTCGCGTGCGTGCGGGAGAGAAAGGGGTTAAGGAGAGTTTCAGGATGGAAGAGAAAGATCAGAGCAGCAGAGATGCAGGAGATGAATCCAACAGAGCCATCCTGCCTTTACTCGAGCCTCCAGGAAACCTGCACCGGATCACCAACTTCTACATCGACAACATTTTGCGGCCGGACTTCGGACGCAGGAAAGAAAGCAGCAGCGCCGCCGCCGTCAGTGCGACCGAGCGCAGCGACATTAACGCGTCTGGAAGAGAGAACCGGTGTCCTTCAGAGGCGGAGACCGACACAGAGCGAGCAGCATCACCGGGATCGGGTGAAGGAGCATCAAACCCCGTGGTTAGCGGTTCGAAGCCCGGGGCGGAAAGCGACGGGGATCAATGCGCAAACTCGCCTAATAACCAGCCGATGCTGTGGCCAGCGTGGGTTTACTGCACCAGATACTCGGACAGACCCTCTTCAGGTCAGAGTTCATTTTGGAAAAATAAAAATACTCAGTATGATAATTGAGATTTCTTTATACATTACACATTTTAAACCGATTAAAAACAAAATATTACATATAACTAAATACATTTACAACATCAGCTTTAAGTGCATCTAAGGTCAAATCTTAAATGATATTAAAAAAGTGAATATTACAAAACAAAAACAGATTTTACGTTTGCTGGCGTGTGTTTTTCAGTAAGACCCCGAACAATTATTGTAACAAAAAACTTGTGTTATAACGAAGTTATTCATTCCGTCCATAGTTAACAATTAGGAATATGCTAATATCATTTCAAAAACCTCTGGATTTAGCTGATTTATTCTTAGAATTTTTATTCTTAAAATTGATGGTTTATTCTGTAAATATCATAAATATTATTATATGTAAATAAA
>NC_139595.1:18915528-18948028 GCF_946808225.1 Silurus aristotelis | reverse complement strand
TCACTTCCTGCATTGGATTGTTCACAAGAGTTTCTACAAATTTGTATTCGTTTTTACGGTTTTCTTTCTTTTCATTTCATCATGCAATAATCACGAGACCAGAACAGTTGAAGAAACCAAATTGTGACCTTTGATTTGGTGTGAAATGCGTCCTGTTGTAATTGTTGTGGAATAAAAAGAAGAAGTGTGTATGATGGATCCATTCACCAAACAAACACACACTTTGCCTTAAAGTTTTGAGAGGAACTTTTTTTGTTTGTTTTATTCCTATGAAAAACTGTGCTCTTCATTATCTATAGGCCTATAAAGAGACGATTTACAGCAGAATCTACAAAGGATATAAAACAGAATGAGATAATTTAAGTTCCTTTCTTTTTTTTATGTAAAATTCATGCGTGTTTTTTGGAACTATTCTTTAAAAAAAGATGTACATAATTTGTATCATGTTTAATTGTGGCATTAAATCCAACTGGATGAACAAGTCAATAAAACGACGCTTATTTCTAAGGTCATGTTCTTCAGGGTTTTTTTTTTTACATTTGGTTTTTAAAAGTAAGTTTTGTTCGGAATATTTTTGGGGATAAAAACAGAAACTGGGTGTCAAACATTTCAATGTTGCTGAAAAATCTCAAGCACAAGAAATGTAACTCTGAACTCATGTACAGTTTATAGGAACTCAAAAAGACCTCAAAAGATTTGATGTTAACTTCTGGAAAGTTTATTTCATGTTCAGCAGGATTCCAGATGTTTTCTGTCATGTTTTAACATCATCATCATCATCATCAGATTAAAAACATAAGGAAAATGTATCGTAGTAGTTTCAAGATTTTACATTTTACATCACAAACACAAACAAACAAACAAACATGCTGCTTCATGTCCAGAAAATGTCATCTATAAATATTCAGTTTATTTTTAATATAGCTCCTATTTTATTCACAAAACCCCCCAACTCGCATGTGAAGGTCTGATTGGTTGTGGTTAGAAAAGGGGCGGGGTTATACCAGTTTCAGAATCATTTGAAAAGTATTACGTGATTGCTAACTTAAATTAGCACATCGGCTATAGAGCAATAATACAGACTTCACAGTGCACCAAAACTCAAATCCAGTCCAGAAAATTCATGATCGATTTTTATTTTATTATTTTTAATAAAGTTAATATTCTGAAAGTTATACAACTATATACAACATAATAAAACAAATAAATAATGCTCCAATCGAAACTCACCATCATCGCACTAAAGGTGACAGTAGCTATTATTTGTCACATTAAAATTTATACCGCTAGTCGCTAAAACCGCCGCGAGCCTGATTCATACAAGCGCTCTGATTGGTTGATGCTGAGACAGCTGGAATCAGGGCGTGGTTGCACGTGATGGGTGGAGCTCAGTACAGAGATAAAGAGATCAGGCTGGTTTATAAGACCGACATGTGATATTACAGATTGTTTATATTTTGTTGTTGCTTTCTTTATATTTTAATTATTTATTAAGGATAAAAATCTCAGAGTGCAACAACAACAACAACAACAACAACAACAACAACAACAACAAGTAACCTGGAGATTTCAGGTTTACACTCAACATTTCTGTGATTTTATTATAAATAAAATTCAAACACGAATAAAAAGATGGAAAGTTCTACATCATTTTTACCTTCAGGAGCAGTGATTATGATAAACCGGTGATCAGCAGGTGAAGAACGGGTGATGCTAAAGAGCAGGTTATTGGTAAAGAGCAGGTGATGAGAAGTTGAAGAACGGGTGATGGTGACCAGAAGGTAATGAGAAGGTGATAGTGAAGAGCAGGTGATAAGAAGGTGATGGTGAACAGCAAGGGGGTGAGAAGCTGATGGTGAACAGCAGGTGATGAGAAGGTGATGGTAAAGAGCAGGTGATGAGAAGGTGATGGTAAAGAGCAGGTGATGAGAAGGTGATGGTAAAGAGCAGGTGATGAGAAGGTGATAGTGAAGAGCCGGTGATGAGAAGGTGATGGTGAACAGCAGGTGGTAAGAAGGTGATGGTGAACAGCAGGTGGTAAGAAGGTGATGGTGAAGAGCAGGTGATGAGAAGGTGATGGTGAAGAGCAGGTGATGAGAAGGTGATGGTGAAGAGCAGGTGATGAGAAGGTGATAGTGAAGAGCAGGTGATGGTGAAAAGCGAGTGATGGTGAAGAGCAGATGATGGTGATGAGTCTCGCCGAAAGAGATTCTCAAAATGGCAGATATGGAGGCACTTTGTGAAGCTCTGTTAGCAGGACAATCTGAAGAATGCATGGATGCTATAAATCTAAAGAAGAATCTTGAGAATAGGAAACAGCTGCTTTATGGTGTCACAGAGAAGCCATGATCACACACTGCACACGGAACATATGCTAAAAAACCTTTAAATAATCCACCATTGCTTTTCAAACTTGAAATTAAATATAAGATGTTCAAAAACAAACCCAACACAACTAAGCAGGAAGCTACAGGAACAGGAAGTGAGCGAATGCAGCGCTACACAGGGGCCATGGTCATGTGATGGATAGAAACTTCACTACACACTTGGAACATGTAGAAATCACATTTGAGTATCTCCACACTTGCACCCACAACTCAAAAAAAAAAAAAAGAGGGAAAAAGTTTTGGCAGTGAATAGGAGCCGATAGAAAAAAGGCAGCGAGGAGAAAAATGCCTTCCTCAATGCAGCAGGATCTCATCTGCATTTCTATTTGCCAACGTGGAAGTGGCCAGCGACTCCAAGCTTCTCTGGAAAAAAAAGAGGGGCTGAAGGTCAAAGCTCCCTCCCACACGGCTCGCAGGTGGCTCTCTCTCTCTCTCTTTCTCTCTCTTTCTCTCTCTCTCTCTCTCTCTCTCTCTCAGAAACCTTTCATCAGCTTCAGATTCAGTGACAGAGCTCAAGACGTTTGTGCACAGTTTAATGTTTCAACCTTTTCACCTCCAACCAAACTGGGTTCAGACAAAAGCTTATGTTCGAGACCTTTAAGCAGATTTAGGTTTTGTCCTACTGTGCCATTAACAGTGTCCTGGCATCTCGATGTCCTGGTGTGATTTCCTGTTTTTTTCTTTTCTTTTCTTTAATCATTGCACCACAATAAACTTGAAGAAACTCTGATGAACAGCATAAAAGGAATAAAAAAGAGAAAGAGCTTAAAAAACTTGACTCCAAATGGTCCAGGCACAAATCACAAAGCTTCACATCAACGGCTCGTGACAGTCCTATTGTGATTAAAAAGCCTCTCCTGAAGTGGCGTACCTTCTAAAATCCGGGCGTCTCGTCAAATTCTTGCGCACGCCCTGAGCTGAACTCGGACAAACGGCCGAGGCAAAGGCCAGTCACACTAGGAAAGAAAATACATATCAGAAAAAGTATTGATGTCCCCCATTTGGCCCCTGTACAAAAGGGGCAGCGTTGTGACCCCTCCCCCCACTGAGCCGTTTCTCCATAGTTTCTGGCTAGCTTCCTAGTCAGATCTGAATATGCAATGAAGAGCCCGAGAGTTCGGTGACGAAAATATAATTACGGTGCCGAGCGGAGGCAAAAAGTAAAGAATGGAGACGACATCAAGCTAATTTCACACCCGGCTCGCCGATGGCTGAGACCTCGCCACACCATGCAGATCAAAGTGCCCTGAGAAAGTTAAAAGGAGGACTTAAGCGCGCTAATCTCCAGGACAAATATATTTTAATCTTGTTAGAATACAAGTTAATGCCAAACTTAGCGCTCGCTACAGATTATATTTGTGAGCTGAGACTTTTGCAGGATGTCCTGCGCCAGCTCGGGTGAAATTTCCCCAATCATGGAGGGCGTGTTGTGGGAACAAAGCCGCCATTACAGAAAAAAAAATCAACAAAACAAGAGAAAACAAACCCAGAGCTTTGGCTTCGTTCAGTCACCTAGTGCACATAGGAAATGAGGCTTCGCTCATGTGACCAGTGTCTCAGCAGCACCTTGGTAACCCTTGATCTCTCATGGATTTAGGCTTAAGTCAGCCGGCCGAGCACAAAAGAGAAAAGCCACTTTCTTAGGCTGCGACGTTTAGAAAAGCAAACCGAGCTGCTTCCTGAAGCCTAAAAAAAGAGAAAAGAAGGGAAAGGAAAAAGAGGCTTAGAGGGTTAATGACTGACTTTGTTGCAGTATGAGGGGAAAAGTGCTTGTAAAATTTGCCCTTACTCGGCTCTTCAGTCAGATGAATCAGGTGGTGTTCTAGATGAGGAAGGAGGTACCTGAGATGGTTCAGTGTCCAGCATGGAGATCCGAATTAAAGATACAAGGTGGAAAAATAATCAGTGTACAACATTTCAGCTTCACCACAAACACTGATCAGTCTGTGATCTTTTAACAGTTCCTCAAAGAACCAGAAAAATATTTATCACCAAACCAATATGAAATAAAGATTTTATGTATATATATATATATATATGTGTGTGTGTGTGTGTGTGTGTGTGTTACAGTAAAATACAGAGTTATTGTTACCACCTTACAGCAATTTACTAAGGATAACTAATTCTCACCCCTTACACAGGGAACTTCCGGTTTTCACTTGCGTTATAGAAGCTATAAACACACTGTGGTGCTCATTAGAATTTACCACTTCATTTGCTGATTCAGAAAAACTGAGAAACTGACAGAGACCACACCTCCTCCATTACAACTGACACAGAGGCCACACCTCCTTCATTACGACTGACACAGAGGCCACACCTCCTTCATTTCGACTGACAGAGGCCACACCTCCTTCATTACAACTGACAGAAACCACACCCCCTTTATTACGACTGGCAGAGACCACACCTCCTTCATTACGACTGACAGAGGCCACATCTCCTTCATTACGACTGACAGAGGCCACACCTTCTTCATTACGACTGACACAGAGGCCACACCCCCTGTACTGAGACAGACAGGCACACCCCCTCTATTTACACTGACACAGAGGCCACACCTCCATCATTATGACTGACAGAGGCCACACCCCCTGTACTGAGACTGACAGGCACATCCCCTTCATTTACAATGACAGAGGCCACACTTCATTTAATTTACAATGACAGAGGCCCCACCTCCTCTATTTACAATGACACAGAGGCCACACCTCCTTGACTAAAACTAATGCAAAGGCCCCACCTCCTGTGCTGACTAACACAGATACCACACCTTCTTTAATCAGACTGACACTGAGGCCACACCTCCATCCACACCCCCTAAACGCCATCACTTGATGAAACTGATGAGAGGCCACACCCACTTTACAGAAGCCCACCCCCTTTAGAAAGCCAGTTATTTTCTTACTGTAGCTTTTTATTTTAAATATTGAGATTTTCTTTCCTTTTTAAGAACAACAACAATGAATGAAACCTTAAGAAGACCTTTAAAGATAAGAGTTTGGATCAGATTTCAGAATATTGCTGATTTTTCACTTCTTAATATCCAGAACCTGTCAGTAGTTTAACATTCAGCTTCTCAGTACTGTACTCGGTTCCGTCGTACACAAAGGGTTCATGATGAGTTCTCATACAGGTTCTGATGGAGAAATACTCTGGTATCTGGTTCTAAACAGAAGTAGAACTTCTGCTGTGAAGATGTTTGATTTTCTGCCAAATAAACACGTTTTACAAAATCATCGTGGAAGTCTGTTTGAAAAAAAGAGAAAAACAAACTGAAAAATAAACCCGACCCGAACTGCACTGCGACACCGGTGCTGAAAAAAATCTTCACGTGACCGTGACGCCGATATTGACGGTGGGATGACGTCACTGCCCAGCGTACTGCAGCATGTTGTGTAACCGCACGTGATGAACTACGGTGGCAAGAATGGAATAAGAAAATAAAAAACGAGTCCGTGTTTATTTAAAACACTTTTATTATTCTTTATAAAATACTAATATTACAGCTGAACATCACAGCGCCGTGTAAACACACACTTCACCCTGGTTTGTTCTGGTCCGTCGTCGTGGTACTGTTCGGGTCGCGGCTCGGCTCGGAGAGTTCCAGGTGATTGGTGTTAAAATCAAAGATCAGCGCGCTGAAACGCCGTGTTTTTACAGTGAGCTGAAATAAAAACACAACACAAAGTGTTAGTGGGAACAGAAACATACACGCCGGCTTTAGACTAGAGAGATGAGCGATAACCCACGTGTGTGTGTGTGTGTGTGTGTGTGTGTGTATTTCATAATCGCAGTTCTGTAAAATATTGTAACAAATTTTACAATCGGAGCAGCAGCCAGAAATAATGATCAAATATTAAAAAATGTTATTTTTCTATTTTATTTCAGGTTTAAAGCATTAAGCGGTTTACACGTGAAATACTGACGTCACGTTACATTAAAGTCAAGAATTTCTCCTTCATCTGTGTTTATGTTAATAAATGAACTTGTGTTAAATTAACTTTTTTGTGAGGAACAATGTTTTATATCATGACATCACTTCCTGTGTTTGAAAAAAAACACTAATGAGAAAGTGAATACAACAAATATCCACCTTTCATTTAAAGAAAAAAAAAAATTATGACACACACACACACACACACACACACACACACACACACACACACACACACACACACACACACACACACACACGTTTCTATATACAAACAATTTTCTTTTTTTTTGTTTTTACTGCTGAATAGTATCACAAAAAACCTAAACCGACTTTTCCCCTGATATTTCACACAATTATTCTTCACACACAAAACACTACACGTTACAATTAAACCAACAACGTTCTACACACTTTTACACCGAAATACACGTCGCTGATATTTTATACGAGGGCACTGATTGGCTCTCGGCTTCTCGCAGTGACACACTGAAACTCGGACGTGTTCACGTTTAAATAAATGGATTAATTCCGTGTTTTGTGAAATATTTTGATGGTTGTGGAGCATCGGCAGAGTTCGGACGTCACTTTATTAAAAACACTGTAAATCTAAGAAGAACTAAAACGCACACGTTTCCGGGGCAGCTGAAAGTGTATCATGTCTTGAACTCGTATTTTATCGTAAAGATTTAGGGGTGTAAAAGTGGATATAATAGTGAAATGATCAGTGTACATCCCATAATAATACTATGTGTGTATGTTTGCATGTTGTTGATTGAATTGCTGGTTGTGGATTTCGATATTTATATATAAAATATTATATAACATGCCCAAAGACATTTTGAAGGTCTTGAGAGCTTCATGACCTGTGAATAATCTTCTGTTGCAGACGATTCAAAAATTCAATAATTCTTTCATTTAAATAGAAACAAAACTTTTTACTACAATTAATTTCGCCGGAAAATAAAAAGTCGCCTGAAATCCAGTGATGCTACACGGAGGGTCACGTGACGTTTTCGTGGTCACGTGTCTCCGTTACAACCTGCAGAGTTTGGGGGGGAAAAAATGAAGTGGACGGAAAAGAATGCAGTTTTATTTCTCAGCTGGACATTTCCACGAGACGGAATCACGAGAAACGTCGCCGTGGCGATCGGTGGGCTCTGATTACACTGTCAGATAAAAAAACGTGAAACGTTAAATAATTTTTATGCTTTTTTTTACGAAGAAACTGCTCAGATTTCGTTTTGTTTTAAAGCATAAAACATGCTCAAATAGAAACATTAGTAGTGGAATGAAGAATTTATCGATTTTATTGCACTTTGTTTGTTCATTTGACGAACAAACGTGATGAGAAATAAACGTCTGCGTACCGTATTCCCACAAGGAATATCGCGTTTCGTTTAGTCTCGTTATAAACTCATCAGAAACACGGACAGCTCGATTATTCACCGTTTACGAAGATTAAAGACAATAAATTCAGAACTGAGACTCGGGTAGAGATGAAATAAAGACTCGGGAGTATTAATGAGCACAATAACGACTCTTTATGCAGAACAACTGCAGCATGAGGAGAAACTCTGAGTTCTTACAGGACATGACGGCAACTTGACACGTTTCTGTGTATATACACGTGATCGCGCTCGGTCACTTGCTGAAATTGGAAACTCTCATTAACTCTAAACTAATATTTGATGGATGGAGACTGTAGAAGATGTATTTTTGTGAGAGAACTGAATAAAGATGAAAGATGTAAAGATCACATTCACAAAAAGAAACAAAACAAAAAAGATAAGAATTCACAGCACCGGAACGCACGTGGTGCTGAATGTAGAAAATTCCAATAAAAGTTTTTCACTTTTTTATATTGGATTTAAAAAATATATATTATTTAAATAACTGTGTTTAATAAAAAGTAAAAAAATAAAATTAATTTTGGCTTGTCTTTTTTTTTATTTTTTATTAAATGTTTTACATTTTTATTTCGTTTGTATTAAAATCAAAATGCTTGAATTTTTGGGGGAAAAAATGCTCAGGTTTTTGGGAAAATCTTTACAAAATAATTGTAATAAATAGATACATCAACACACACACACACACACACACACACACACACACACACACACACACACACACACCACACAGTGTTGTTCAACAAAAATTAAATATCGAATATATTCGAAATAAAATACTTAAACAATAAAATAATAATATATATTTAATGTTATAATATGAAAAAATATTATAAAATATAAAAGTTGTGATGTCACAATATATAAGTAAACACAGTGCAGCCTGACGGCATTATTAACAATATCAGATCTAGTTTGCAAGTTCAAGGTGGAGGCAGTGTGTGTGTGTGTGTGTGTGTATACCTGACACTTCACTACACAACTTGTGGGCCACATCCTCGTCTTCCCGTGCGAACAGAGCGATGATGTCGTCCTCCAGCTCCTCCACGATGCTTTCACACTGAAACACACGTCTGATTCACTACACAGCAAAACAACAAAAATCCCAACCAGCATACACGGAGGAAGCAGGCGGCCATCTTTAACGCTTGAACGTACGCACGGCTGCCATCTTGAAAAGCTCGTGAGGAGGAAGGACGCACGTCTTAGAAATGATTTCTGAATGAAACAGCAGGCTGCACGATTTTTACGATTTCTTTCTATAAAACTACACGTGCTTTCCGGAATCGCAATTTTTACACGCGTCAAGAAAAATCCGTGCGCAGGATTAAACAGAGCGCAGAGATGATTACAGATTATTACACCTCAGAGAGGAAAAATCCCTCACATTCGAGGCTTTTAAAGAAATATTTGCAAAAATTTCTTCTTTTTTACTTGAAATTTTAATCAAAATCCTCCCCGACGTCACCGCCGAAGCTGAGAGCATGTTCACGTAGGACACTTTTTACACTGAATAACAAAAAAACGAACAAATACAAGCTCTCGCACAGAGATAATTAAATAAAAAAATTACATGAAAGAGAAAAAAAAAGGAAAAAAATATTTTCATGCAAAAAAATCCAACAAACGTCCGTGAATGAAGCAAAAAAGAACATTTTATTAGAAAAATCAGTCTGTTTGGATTCACAAACTTATTTATGCATTTATTTATCTATTTATTCAGGAAAATCTTTTCCAAATGGCTGCAACTTTAAATGGAAGAAAATAAAATGGCTAAAAAGCAGGATTTTTTTTCTTTTACGATTTAAAAAGTACAAAAAAAATGCTGTAAAATTTCAGAAAAAAAAATCAAGAAAAAAAGTAAAATAAATAAATAAATAAAAAAGTTAATAAAGACTTACAGCAAACTTCAGGGCGTCTGAACCTTCGGGTCCGGAGAATTGAAAGTTTTTGAAGTCGGGGAAGTTCCCGCCATCGCTGCTCCTCGGTGCGAATCTCCTGTAGCTGCGTTGTTTGGTGTCCGGATCCTCGTACAGCGCGTAATCGCTCATGTTATTACAAACTCTGTCCAGCAGCTCGGACAGGTGAGTCTCCGAGCGAGCCAGAGGAACCTACACACCAAAAAACTTTTTTTTTTAAACTACAAATCTGAAGAAAAAAAAAAAAAAAAAAAGACAGTGATAATGGAAGGGCACGAGGGTCACGTTGATGACCTTTTCCTTCCGCTCTTATTGAACGGATCGGAGCGACGCGTCCACGGTGCGACCGAGCTGACTTTTAACCTGCGTCCCTAAAAAGTTAGGAGAACAAAACAAAACAACAAAAAAAATGAGGCAGTGGCGTCTAGACAGGTCAAGGTGCAGCGCTGCTCCCGCCCCCGGGGCCTCCCTCCGGAAGGGCGCAGGGGAAGGGGGCAGGAGAGGAGAATGGAGCGCTGCCCGGGGGGTAAGCGGCGGGGAGGGGCGGTTGTCAACAGCAGCCAAGTGCAGGGTAAACAGCGCTCTCTCTCCTCCACCCTCGGCTGATCAAAGTAGGAAGTTTCTCCCTGTCATCCCGCTGAAAAAGGGGAGCAGGGGTGAGGAGGCATGGAGAGTAAAGTAGGGGGGTATTAGTAGCAGAAGAAAAAAAAAGGGGGGGAACAGAAGGGGGGGGGTATTTCTAGAGGGGGGGGGGGGGGCAGGTTGCGGATGAGCTGCGTTTTTTTTTTTTTTTCTTCTTCCAGCATGCAGATATGACCCCGGCTGCCCCCTTTTCACACACAGTATGGACCCTTCCGGTCCCTTTACATTACAGAGGTGCTTTTTTTTGGCCTTCAACACACCCCGTCCTTCCATCCACATTTTACCCCCCTCTCCCTCATCTCCCTCCATCAACCTCCTCTTCTTCTCCTCCGAGGATCCGCGACACAAAGAAGCTTCCGTGGCTCACCGCCATCTGGTCACAAAATAAGACAAAAGGTCCCGGGGAAGAAGGACAGCGACCCGTGCGCTCAGCCCTCCCGATTTTAATTAAAAAAAAAAAAAAACAGTCGGATGGACGCGCACACACAGAGAGAGAGAGAAAGAGAAAGAGTGAGAGAGAGAGAAAGAGAAAGAGTGAGAGAGAGAGAAAGAGAGAGAGAGAGAGAGAGAGAGAAAGAGAGAGAGATAAGACAGGACACAATCGAGCTGGAGCATGAATTAAGGAACGTCTGGCTCCAGTCGCGCCACAGGAACAGGAAGATGATAAAAAAAAAAAAAAAAAGGCACAATTTATGCTTATTAAAGCGGTCAGAACGTCCGCGGTCGGAGCATCAGGCGACGCTGGCTGGAGCTCGTCATCGTGAACATGGTGGGGAATTAAATTCGCTGCCGTAACAGTCCGAGGGGTTTGAATAGGGCCTGTCAATAAAGAATTTCTGCAGGGATAAAGGAGGGTGTGTGTGTGTGTGTGTGTGTGTGTGTGTGTGTGTGTGTGTGTGTGTGTGTGTGTGTGTGTGTGTGTGAAAGGCTTCTCCAGGATGCCATCCTTCACCGGTTTCGTCTCAATGGAGGAGCAACCAACATCAAGTGTTTTGAGAAAATCGAACCAAAATGTAAACAATTTCAGCAATCAGCAGATCAGACCTGACTTTGATCAGACACTAAATTAACATATGTATAAAAATATAGATCAGACTTAGTCATGGATCAGACTTCATACACACTCGTTCGTCACAGAGCCACGATCTCACACACTTCTGCGAACGAGAATAAAACGATTTATATAAACGATTCGTTATATATTCGATTCGATAAACATCCGACTACTGAACCCGACATCACCTACGGTCCGACTTTTCTTTAGTTCCCCGTTCATGACTCACATTGTGGTCTGATTTCATGTATATGACAAATAATATTTTTTATTGTATTTATTTATTTAATTTTATCGTGTCTTCAGTCTCAGAGTGTTTATGTCATGAAGAAAAAAATAAACCTTGCGAGAAACGACCGGACGTCGTCTCTGTTAGCGTATGTAGCTAGTACAGTTAGCTAGCTTTGCTAAGCGAATCCGAAGACGATGCTGACAGGAACATGAACTCGCATCATACACTTGATTAATGAGTTCATTTTATTTGTATTTATTTCTATTTGCTTTTTATATGTTTAAAAAAAGATTACATTTATAAAATGAGTTTCCTGTTAGCTTGTGGAAAAGTGGAGGTTTGACATTCACATTTTTCTATATCGAATGTGTAAAGATTCAGATGCGGAAAATTAGCTGCGTATACGATGTCAAAATTGTAATTCTTACAGCTGTTTGTGTAAATATTTATTTACAGCTATAAATAAATCATTATATGATGAGGCCATGTTTTGCTTCAGAGTGGCACATGATGAAAAATTAAATATATATAAAATGATTCTTTTCTGGAGAGAGAGAGAGAGAGAGAGAGAGAGAGAGAGAGAGAGAGAGAGAGAGAGAGAGAGAGAGAGAGAGAGAGAGAGAGAGAGAGAGAGAGAGAGAGGAAAAGGCAGGCCTGAGTAAACACTTGTTATTCATCCATGGCTACGATCAAAAGGAGATTAACCCTGAATCAATAGGCGACTCTGCCTCCTAATGACGCTCCCCGGACAGCCAGGGTCACGGCTCCGAGTTCATTGGGTCTGACCTTTAAATACTGACACCATGGCTAAAGAGGAAACAGTTAAAACTGCCCCTTTTTTTTTTTTTTTTTTTAAAGTCAGCAAGAATTACGAACCTGCAGGGGGGAATGTTTTGGGAATGTGAGGATTGAGTGTAGAGGAGTGGAAAAGCTTTTTGGAAAAAATAAATAAATAAAAAATAAAAAATAAAAAAAAATATATAAACAAATAAAGCATTGTTATTTATAAGATGTGATTTCAAATATTATAAGTACAAATGACCTGCAAATTTAATGTATTGCTTTTATTTTATTTATTATTTAAATAAGATTATTATTGAACAACTTGCAAAAATTATTTATTCCTCTTACATTATTTAATTATTGATGGTTTGCCAAAACTGTGCATAATTATTATTTTCTCATTTAATTAAAATACATTATTATTTTTACTTTTACTTGCTACATACTATTAATAAATGACTATTATTAAAGTTGCGACAATAAATTATCATTATTTTATTTCAGATTATTTATTATTATTATTATTATTATTATTATTATTAATGAGCTGCAAAATTATCCCAGAATTTCAAACATTTTTTATATAACACCTTTTATATAAAAAAATCTATCATTTATTTATTTTAGCCGTGTGAGTTTTTCTTTCTCTTTTTTTTGTTTGTAAAAAGCTGTGTGAAAGACTCTTCTACAAAACACAATGTGTAACACTTCAATAATTGATAACTCAAATAATAAAAAATGTAAAATTAAAAATTATAATAAAATATAATAACTAAAAATTTTTATAATAATAAACAATAAACACTTAAAAAAAATTTTTTTGAAAAAGAGGCAAATTATAAACAAATAAACAAACGTATTTCTGAACAGAAAGCAAATTAGATCAAATCAAATTCCGTACAAATTTTAACTGTAGAATATTTGAAAGATTCAAAGCAACGACATTTATTCAGATTTGATAATCTAATACTAATACTCCCTATAATAATAATAATAATAATAATAATAATAATATTATTAATAATAATAATTCAGCGATATCGCCGTTAAGTTTATCGCAACTTTATCACGATGGTAAAATCGTATCGGTCGACGCAAAAGATGCCTCATTTTTGGTTTGTTGCCTTTTTTGTGTGTTTTTTTGTTTTGTTTTGTAATAGCATACAGTAAGATAGCATGCTAGGTGTGTGTGTGTGTGTGTGTGTGTGTGTGTGTGTGTACTGTATATAACATTTCAGCATTTACCTTTTTATCAGTCAGACTTCCGTCAGGATTCAGCCTGAAGCCTCCCACGTGGATGGTCTTCTTGGGGTCAGTCTGGCTGATTGAGTGTTTCAGCTCATCAGCAATCGCCATGCAGGCTGGAGGACACACGCCGTCAGTGCAGGCTAATTCCTTTACTCCCTACACGTTAGCTATCTTACAATCTTATCTTCATGTAGAATTTGTGCTAATTTCTTCATTGAGCAGCTACCGCGAGTTTAAAGCCTAGCAGGGAATGAGCTCACTGGAAAGAAAACTGAGACACAACAATCCTCTCACATCTATTATTATTTTTTAATTGTCAAAACTTTTGCATCAGTGTGTGTGTGTTTCCCCCCCCCCCCCCCCCAATAAAAACAATAATTACACAAACTAGAACACATACTCCAGAAGTCCAGCCATACTTTTTTGGTCAGAAGGAGTCAGTTACAAGGTCAAAAGGTCATCCAAACACACCATTAGTACGCTGACCACATTAACACTGAAGCCAAAAACACACACGTTCAGCTTGTTGAGCTCCTCGTTAGGAAACGTATTCACATGAAGATGAAGCAGGAGAAGATCAGGAATGTCATGAACATGGTGAAGATGGTGTTGGTGGTTGTGTCATGATTTCAGGCCGGAGTTTAGTCGTGCTCAGTCATGCTCAATCGCCCCCATGGGAACGGCCAGGCCTGGATGCCTCTTAAAAAACTAATAGGATCCTTAGTGCTGAAGAGTTTCCTCTGACCATCATCATCATCTCACTGTTCCTCCACATCACAATCAGCCATGAAGTTAACCATGGAGTCACCTCGTCATTCTTCTACAACAATGTGTCCTGACCGAACTGTTTTAGTTCTGACACCACAACAACAATTTATATTTTTGAATGAGCTGTTGCTATGGAAACAATGGCGTATCAGAGCGAGCGCCTTCTAAAAAATTCTAGAGAACAAATCAACACCTTCTGACCAATCACAGTCCTGAAATGAGTTTGCAACGCAAATGATTCTATTCTAATATCGTACATCCTCGCTACGGAATCGACACAAACGGAACAGATCTGAACTCACCTGAGCAGTAAAGCACTTTGTCTCTTTTCCCCTCCGCCGTTTGGGACATGATGGCCATCAGGACAAACGTAAAGCTGATCCACTGCACCATAATGAACTCCTGCAGAGGAACAGGACAGGAACATGACATGAGCAAACAGATACAGAGAGAGAAATGGTAACGAGGTGGTATCAAAACATTCAAGACCAGTTTTGTACCATGCCAACAGATGGCAGCACAGGGCTGCTTGCACAGTCACAGGGAGCACCGAACTAAATAAGACAGTTTACCAAAACATATCATCCTGTGTACGTCAGGAGCTGTGCAACTGGTGCTGTTCTGACCACGTGCTTTACCACGTTTGCTTTTCTGGCCACGTGCCCCCCCTGTCAACCAGCTCTCATAACACGTGAGTTTCTTCCCAGAAACAACATGATCTTATTTCTGCACCCAACCTACTCACCAGACTTCGCTCTCTTCCTGAAGATGAAGATCCAGCTCGAAGGTCACCGTTTTGACAACGTTGCAGAGATCCAACTCGAATCACAGGAGGTGCATGACACGCTTCATAAAGACGACTTCCAGGACACGTTTAAGAAAAACGACACGGGTGGGATATGAATCCACAATCTTTAGCTAATAATTGCTTACTATTGCTCCAATATGCTTCCCAAAATTCTTGCTTGTGTTCGTCCATGAGGATCTAATTTACATTTAGAGGCACGCTGGGGTAAATGTTTGCTTATGGTCCTCATCCAGCGATTAAAAATGCACCAAATGACACATGATACACCAGCAGGCTGCGTTACACACTCCTGGGCTGCAGTAGATCATGGTGACTCGCATCTCGAGCTCTAATCGGTATTTAGACACTGATTAACTCCATTTATTTGTTCAGCTGCACAGGATATCAGAACTAATGGCACCCCCTCACCATGTCCGCAGGTCAGTTTGCTGTTCAATACAGGTGAATATGTTTCATGTCATGTAGTAACACTGTTAAACAGCATGGTTCAGAATTAATAGGGTGTGTTCATGAGCTGACAGGTGTGTTACAGGGCACGTAAACACAGACAAGAACAACAGGTTTTTCATATTTTCATATTATATATATGTTCTTGTTTTAAATGTACCTTCAATTAATAATTATACATATATATATATATATATATATATATATATATATATATATATATATATATATATAAATAATTCATATAATTATTCAAATTATATTCATATTAAATGACATTAATGATGTCATATTAAATTAATTATCAACAATTTTACTCCCACTGGTGATCAGGAACCGAATCCTTCACGATGCGTAATTCAAGTTGGTATTAAAAAGTTGAGACTAGTTTTGAAACACGCCAACAGATGGCAACACAGGCTGCACTCACAGTCACAGGAAGCACTGACCTTCATAAGTCAGTGTGCCTAAAAAAATTGGCCTTTGTACATCTGGTGCAATTCTGACCACATGTGCCCTCTGTCACCCTGCGGAGATCCAGAAGATGCTTGACACACTTCGAAAAGAAGACTTCCAGGACACTTTCCAGAAGAGTCAGGAACACTGAGAGCGCTGTATTGCTGTGTAAGCGGACTATTTTGAAGGTGATAAGTATGTATATAAATAAAGTCAATTCTTTCTAAACAGGTCGAGTCTCGAAACTTTGTGATGCAACCATGTACTTCCAGGTCATTAAAAACAAATCCTCGAGTGTTCAGACCCACAAACAATCATGAGCTTTTGGTGATGTTTTTTTGGTGTTGCATTACCTGTCTGGATGCATTTGTTAAAAAGAAGAAGAATGCATGTGTAGGAACATTACAATTCTGATTGAGATGGAGGATGAACTCTGTATGAAGATGCAGTCCAGTGAGACGCTTCACCAGGTGAGGACTGGGCGCGTGCACTTCTACAGAACTTATAACAGCCCAGGTGTAAAAGGTGTAAAAGGTGTAAAATCCAGTGTAAACGTTTACAGACATTTCCCTGGTGCCTATGCGATCTTGCTGCAGTGTGTGTGTGTGTGTGTGTGTATTGGATTGTATTCTCTTACCTGTGTGTAACAGGTGAGCGAGGAAAACTTCTTCCGGGTATAAAAGTAAGATTTAAACACGACGATAGTTTTATGGAAAGAAACTCAGCTGGTGAACCGAAACCACGTGTGTGTGTGTGTGTGTGTGTGTGTGTTCCGGAATCCTAGACCTTTGTACGAAAAAAAGGCAGACTCATATCTCGGTATTGTACGTGCCAGACTGTAGCGCTGCCACGACCGACAAGCGTGCTGCATGCGGCGCTGATTGACAGCTCGATTCACCAATCGCGTGGCTCCTTCGAAATGACCGACCAATAAAAAGCGAAAGCGGCACAGGTATTAGGGACCCGGATGATAATGACACTACTGATAGACTGGTTTATTGCAGAAATAAATCTTGCATACCAATTAAACAGTAATAATAAGAATGATGATTGTTTTGTTTACAATACAGTGAATACATTAATAATAATCTTTTCTTAACAGCATGGCTACATTAATAATATGCAAATAATTTTCTTAGAAAAAGATTAAATTTTTTTTTTTATATAATACCCTTTAAATAATATTAGTATCTTTGTTTATTATATGTGGCCAAAATATAAAAGATAAATGGATGCATTTGCTTGCATTTTCTGAAACACAGAGGGTTAAGGGCCTTGCTCAATGACCCAAGAATGGCAGCACCGCAATACGGGTCTTTAATGAATGTCACATGACCATCTAAAGTCACATGACAATCCATATTTTTATGTATTTAAAAAAATAAAATAAATAACATAATACCTCCTTTACTGATCACAGTTTTATAATCAGGTTACTGTATTTTATCCTGAATATTGAGCTATAAAAATCTTTTTCCTGATGGTAAACATTGTACAGAAGGGCTCAATATCCATCAGGTCACCTTAAAATATGCTAAAGGTTGTGACCGGAAAAGTGTCAATCGTGATCCTGTGTGATATTCACATAAACAGAACATTATGAGTAAAGTGTAAGAAAGAAAAATATATTTTTCCATCACTGACTTTCAAATCAAACAACTGTTCTTAAACTAGTTACTGTAATATATACTGAACATTTAGCTATATAAAGTTTTTATTTCCTGATGGAAACCAGTGTGTGGACGTCTTCAATGGCAATCAGAAGTCACATTAAAATAGGTTTTGCCCTGGAAAAGTGTATAAAAAGTGATCCGGTGTGACCAATATGATACTGACATAAACAGAACATAATGAATAAAACGTAAAAGTCGGCCAAATATTTGTTCACACAGAGACACGGTTATTAAACTCCAAATCCATCCTGATAGCAGCACGTCCTCATGAGGACCCCCAGCCGGCACAGCGACTGACACACACGATCCAGTTTTGCCAAACTTTACCAGAGTGTGAAGAGTTTTGGCTGAGGCTGTGAATATGTTGCCACCTGCCCCCTGCAATTAAACCATATGGATGAGAGGCTGGTCTTCCTGAGCCAATCATTTTTGGCACCATATATTTTTGGCATCGTGCAAAAAAAAACAAGATATGATATTAACGCAATAACCATGTATTCTATTGATTCATTTTTGTATATATTTATTTAAAAGAATAAATCCTGAAATGAAATGTGAAATATTAAAAGGGAATCTCGATTTTTTATTTTTTTTTTACTATGAAATTAAAATAGATTGAATTATGTATTAAATGCAAAAGAAAAAAAGTCTCTTGGTGCATATATTTATAGTATTTTTATATGATTTATCATTTGATTTGTCTTGTTAGCCCATCAAATCAGTCTATCCTCACTACAAAATTAATATGTAATAATTATCAGTATCTGTGTATCTAAAGCAAAGTGATTACAGCTACATGCAATCTATTTTAAATACATTTCCATAATGAATGTTAATTGATTGTGTTAATTGTTTAGTTAATTGCATTGTTTCAACACTGAAACTCAGAACTGATGCAGCATCCAGGCGTCTCTGTGTATATCCACAAGGCTTCCTTTTGATCAAGGTCAACATTGTGAAAGTGTAAAAGAGTGATAAGCAGGCCAGCACACACACTATTACGCTGTGAAAACAGGGTAGAAACCCAGGTGGTGCGTTTGATAAAAAAGTTAAAGGTGGCAATGAAATAAAAGCTTGCATTAAAATAGGAAATGTGGATGTCAGGTAGAGATAGAATGGGTGTAAGAGCTCGTGCACAAACTGTGATTATTTATCATTATTTCTTTCTCCTTTTTTTTGGCATCACAACCCTGGATATTGGACTTGGATGTCTCAGCTTATATATATTAATATTTAAAATCATAATAAAATAATCTAAATGTAAATTATATTATCAGCTGGAATATAGTTTAAAAATGGATAATAAATTATAAATAAATAAAAGTTCAGTAAATATACAAAATATTACTTAAAATATTTTTTAGCAATGTGGTTATTTTTCTTTTCGAATTTATTGTTTCCTGCAAACACCTGCAGTCTCAGTTACCTACTGATTTAACTTATTAGTTCTTCTTCTGAAAAGTTTTGATAGAAGTGAGAAAAGAAATTGAGGAAATCTTACGAGCCCTTAGCCAATCAGCTAATCAACTATTCAGCTAACAAGCTAGCTAATGATCCCCGGCTTCTGGTTTCTAAAAAGGTACTGACCCCAAACAATGACTTCCTGCTCCAGATACATCAGTACTTACGATAAAGCATATAAATTAGCATTCCATTTCTAATTAAATGGGTTTGTTTTAGCATCTTTTAATTACCCCTGCAGATTTGTTCATTAGCTAGCTGGCTAATACTTGATATTTGTTATTTTGCAAGTTGCTAGCTATCAGGAAGAGCATATATATAATAAATACTTATGTATTTATAAAAACAAGCAAATAAAGTAAATAAATAAATAAAGTTTTGCACAGGAATACAATTTCTAGCTTGCTAGCATCATGTTCAGAAAGTAGCTAATAGTACTGTAGTAGTTTTTTATATTAAACCATAAACTGTATAGCTTTGAGTTGAGAAGTAACTTCTAAACTATATATCTAATGACAATGCAGACTCATAGCTTCAGTATGAACAGTGTACACAGTACTGTGTGTTCCACATGGTGGAGTCCTGAGGAGTGTTTGGAGGACACGTGAGGCTAACGTGGCCAGGTAAATGAGATGGTTTGTATCCAGGGAAAACTCTTTTTCTCTTCATTAAATAGAGTTTGGTTCGTTTACTGCTGTTCGTGTGTGTGAAAAGAAGCCATGTTGGTTTAAGATAATGAGTGTTTGTCCCAAAAGCCTGTGTGTTTACATGGGTTAATTGGTTTATATGCAACACTGCTGCTGCGAATCAGTGCACTTTGGCTTGGAAAGTTTTCGTACAGATTCTTTTTTCTTTTTGTTAATCTGGTAGGTTAACCTTTAACCCCAGAGTTTGTGGAAATAATTTGACGTTCAAATATATCACACTTTTCCCTCCGTCTTGGCATCTGCGTCAACCCCTGTATTAGTGTTGATCAGGTTTTCTACATTCACACAGACGTTTATCTGCTCTGGCTCGTTTAGAGGGACAAGAATAACCGACTCATCATGAGCAGATCCAAACTATTTAATTTCACTATTTCTCCACGTGTTAGGAGGCTTTTATGTAATATTTATGGAAGGAGTCTCCAGTGTCACTGATTGTAACTGCTCTAATATAAGAGAAAACAGGAACTAACTTGTTCAGCAGAGGTTCATCATCATCAAATCTATGATTGTGGTATGAAGAATAAAAACACACTTCAGGCTGTATTGCTAAAAACACATTAATAATAAGGACGTCTTATTTATGTATTTATTGATGTACTTATTTGGATGTTTGAAATCTTATCATGCATTTTAACCAACGCTTCTCTTCTAATCGAATCATTTTGTGCCTCTTGATTGACTTTTTTTTTGGACTCTTGAGACTCTTTGACTCTCAGACTTTGCTCTCTGTTAAAACGATACCGATGCTGATGTTCTTGACGATAAGATTCTGACAGTCCTGAATGTGAGTGTTTTTCTGCCCTAGGGTTTGTATAAAAAAATATTATAATCTCTGTCTCTCTCTGTGTGTGTATATATATATATAAATAATAACACAAGATGCCCAAATGTACTGTGCATTGTGCCGGCAAGCGGATGTCTGTATTCTAGGATCAGGAGTAATGTCACATAGCAGCTGTGTGTGTGTGTGTGTGTGTGTGTGTGTGTGTGTGTGTGTGTGTGTGTGTGTGTGAGTCGGTGGTAAAGGTAAAGGTGTCACATTGTGCCTCAGGACAGGTGGCGGCTGCTTTCCTGGCAGGAGAAGCAGCCGTGTTTCTTTCGCTCGTAATGGTGTGTTGTGTCCTCCAGCAGTGTGTTGGATCGACGAGAATGAGCTGTGAGTGAGATGCTGCTTCAGGAGTTGTGTGGTTTTATGTCAGGGAACTGCAGGGCAGGTATGACGGCGGTCTCTGAGTGAGAGATCAGCTCTTGCTGAGCAGGAGAAGTGCTGCACCCATTCACTGCTACGTCAAGACTTCGCTCGCAGGGTTTGTGTCGACACAAACAGAACAACCTCGAGATTTTTTTTGGATCCACCGTTTCCCAAACGATTGATTTCAATGCACATTATTTCTTGCACTATATTTTTTCTTTAGTTTGCTTGCTATTAAAGCTAGCTAACAAACCAAAAACTTTAAACTATTGTTTGTCCACCCATCTAGCTACAATATTGAATTATTTATTTACTTCTTTTAATTGATTTAAAGAATAAATAATGAACTTGGATGGACAATATTTCCTCACTTCCTAACAAACAATGCAGGAACTGTTTATAGTAAACCCATATTTTTTTTATAGTTTGTTTTGATTTTAATGCTGATTCAGAGCCGCTTTCAAATGACTGTATTATGCTCTAAAGATGGCGTTATGTGGTTTGACGCAATAGACGTCGTCACGAGTTACTTGGGTGAATAAAATGCAAATGAAATTTGATGCAATCTATTTTATAACAGTTCAATAAAAATGCTGGACAACCAAACTTGTACACAAGTCAAAATAAATCTTTGCATTGAATATGCAAATTAGATAAGGCCTTCAGTCTCCGAGGCCCGCCCCTTCTTATTTGCATTCTGCCCACTGATTTGCTGTTATGTTTAACGACACAATAACAATCACTCAGTTCTAAATTGTGGTTGAACTTTAATTTTTAATGGATTTTTAAGGGTCTTATTAGAAAATGCTTCAAAAAACACACAAACTGCTTGTGTTTTTCAGGACAGTTGGGATGACGAACTAAACAGTGACCTTTTGCGTAGCGACGAGGACGACCTGACCACTAGGTAGAGGTGAACTTTTCTGCTCAGAAAAGTCGATTTCTGGGGAATAAACACTGCACAGTTTGAAAAAAAAACAACCACACAAGAACACTGTGCAAGGATTTTGTAATATATATATATATATATATATATATATATATATATGTTGTAATTTATCAATGGTGTTCAATTAGGAGTCAGTTAGGATCATGATCGATTCTTGATGACATTTTCCTGTGCTCACATCTGGAATTTGGGGCCAAGGCTGATGCTCTACATCTGGCTGAGGAAGCACAAGAGCAGACGGCGGATGATTGTTTTCAACATCCAAATCAATGATCCTCTCGGTGATGCATTTCAAGTGAGTCTCTCTCTCTCTCTCTTTCTCTCTCTCTCTCTCTCTCTCTCTCTCTCTCTCTCTCTCTCTTCAGATAACATTGGTTCCTTTTCAGCGTGTGTTTGTAAGCCGGGGCTTTGCCGTGGGATCCCCGGGGAAGCTACAGGCTCAGCGATGGCAGGAGAGGTAAAATTAGATCCATTATCGCTCTCTGCCAGTTTATTTGTCCTGACAAAGTTAGCTCTGACAGCTTGTTCGGTGGAGGGTTCGAGCTCTGACCTTGAGGCTCACATCCCCACAGAAAAGCGAGCGGCTTTGTGTTTTTCAGAGCGAGACTCCCTGCCAATTATCCAGCCTCCGATAACGCACGGGCTTCCGTCCAAAATCTGATAGGGGCCTGTGTAGGTGAAAAAGATTATTGACCTTTTTTAAACCATATCTAGGGGGTTTTAATATGATGGCTGTAATTGATGCTCTTCTCCTGTTGTTTTTTTTTTCTCTCTAATTGATAAACTCAGAGGATGATGGGGTGTAGGGTTAATTTAAGGCCTGTATTAGTGTATATTCAAATAGATAGAAATGGACAGAGAAAATGATTGTATTTAGAGAGAAAGAAAAACGAGCAAAACTTTTTTCTGCAGGATTTTCCTAAAGTTTTCTAGAAACACAGAGAGATGACACTGAGTTCGACCGTAAAAAGAACACGTCTTACAGAACTAGAGATTTTGAGATTAACGCCACCATCATACGGAAGAACTTTGATCCTGAACACACACACACACACACACACACACACACACACACACACACACATACAAGTCCTGGAAAATTGAGGACCAAGGCCATGCCTCTTTGCCTGGATTTATTGATTTATAGAAAAAGAAGAAAAAACCTGTTTATTGTAATGAAAAAAGTATGCAGCAAATGTGCTCGATGGATTCGTTATAACAAGCGTATTTCAATTATTGACTCTTTTACTCCATAAACTTGTGGTCAGTGTGACTCCTGGACACTCGGCCAGACCGAACGCTCAGCCAGCTAAAACGGTGGAACATCTCTCTATTAATTATGATCATCTGTTGGCTGTGATGGAGCTCTCTATTGCCTGTCCAGCTCTTCTTCTCCCTCTCTTTTAGACACACAAACACACACACACTTGAACACACACACGGTGCAGATGGCGCCTGATCTGATCTCTGATTTGCACGCTGGTGTTGATGTGGGCTCTGCGCCGAGCCTGTTAACTTCCATCTGTGTGTGTGTGTGTGTGTGTGTGTGTGTGTGTGTGTGTGTGTGTGTGTGTGTGTGTGTGTGTGTGTGTGTGTTTCAAAAGAAGGACACATAGATTTGACGAGTGTATACACACATGAGTTATTTCTCAAGTGGAAATGACACCATGTTGAAATTCTTTTCGTCAGACTTTGCTGCTCAGACGCGTGTTAATTTAATAACGTTATCAAACACACGCTCACACACACACACACACACACACACACACACACACACACACACACACACACACACACACACACACACACACACACGTGTCAAAATATTTCGCTGGGTGTTTTATTCTGTCATCTGCAAACGAAATATTGGCTCAGACACACACAGTATACAAAAACACACACACACACACACACACACACACACACACACACACACACACACACAATGCACAGCTACACAGAACAGCATCATGAACAGACGTTAAGTGTGTGAAGCCGAGCATACCGGTTATAACGCATCATAAGCAGCGTATGAAGGAGGTATGAGGTGATTATTAATAATGTTATATTTTTCTTGTGAAACCTGAGTGTGTGTGTGTAAATGATTCCCTGGATGTTACACACTTGTTTATTTGGTGAAAAACGATAGAAATTCGAGCTATGAATTCTCTGAATTTCTAGACTGAAGTCGTGAGTGAGGATGAGATTCTACTGAGATGATTATTGAATGAAATCACTAGTTGAATTCATGCAATTAATTGAATAGCAATAAAAAAAATTTGGTTCACTTTAATCCAATTGTTAAAGCGATTCGAAGTCAAATGGAACTTTTGGAAAAATGGAAAAAGATTTTCTCTAAACTTTTGTATCTCATTAAACAGATAAAGAATTAATCAATTGAATTCTTCAGCATCCATTGAATTGATTTGTTGTTCTTGTTCAGCATCAGTTCTTTGATGTTTGTTGTTTTGATGTTTAACAGGAGGATCCATTCACTAACATCAGAAAACGAACACGACGTTCAGTGCAACTCGCTTCTACACCGAAGTCGCCTGGAAGAATAGTGTGAAAGCTCCTGGTGAGGTTCCTCCTGCCCTCTAGGCCCTGTTTACTCCCCGCTGCGTCTGTTCCGCACGGCTCGTTCTCATGGCGACGGCCAAATTGACATTTCGGTCAAAAATATCAACGCGATTTCATTTTTGCCAGGAGTCAAGATCTCTCGTGACGGCTTATTCGGCTGCTGATCAGAGTCTCGGCCTGATGTCGAAATTAAAATCGACACCTAGTGTGAAGGAGAATAATTGCCGATTCGCAGGCGATGGAGGAAGCAGGCGTTCTTCACATGGCGCGTTGTACGCCGTTTGATGTGTATATCAGCGATCCGTGAAGCCGGCGCTGCGTGCCAGACGAAAAATGATTAAAAGCTTTTCTGTTTGTGCCGCTGAGGCGTTTTGACAAATTAAACGGCATGTTTTTCGACTGTGATGCCACTCATTACCCCGTGAACGTCCAGATCGGTCTAAACTAAACATGTAGCATCAAGATCAGCATCCGTGCTGCTTTATTTCTCATCTTATTAAGAGATAAAGTGTCGTGTCTTCACACGTCATTCAGGTGCTAGCTGACAGACAGCAGGCACGTCTATGATACAGATATTTATAATATATTTATATCTTCCAGAGAACTTTAGACACAGATTGTGTGTATTTTCGGTTTGAGTAAAAGTTTGGGGATTGTAAAATAAATAAAAAAAAATTCTTAAAAATGTTTCGAACTAAAAACAACACCGTTGGTTATTGAATTATTAGAAAGTGTGAGATTTGGTCAAATAGATTTGACAGAAATCAGTTATTGAATGCAATTAATTTTGCTTTTATTGAATCACATTAAAGTATTTAATCTATTCATTGAATGAAGTCAAGAATTCAAATCATTTCATTGATTTCATTTAAATCATCTCAAGTAATATCAAATCTTCCCTCGTTTTAATAATTGAGGATTATTTCTGTTTATAATAAACCCAGATTCAGTCCCAAGGGTGTAAATACTTATGCAACAGGTGTTAATTCACTTGCACTATTTCCATATCTCCAGGTTTCTACAGGATCTGAAAATCCTGAATAGATGAGAAGTTAAATTGTGTATTAATGTAGGAACAGTGATGTAATTCTGAGTTCGTCAGGACATTACAGAGAAGTTAGAGGAGATGGTTACTCCGTGTCCATAGCTGTTCTGTACTCGGTCAGCATTTTTCAGTGTTCCTCAGCACCAGGGTGTTTGATAGATGGTGCCACCTGCCTGCAGTGAGGCTCTGGGATTTACACACTCACAGCACAACACCCAGAGCATCTCCTCGGGATAAAATCAAATATTCATGGTTTCAAAGCAGATGTTTGTCTGACCTGAAGTAGACCACCGTGACTGTATTTTACCTCAAAGCGGTGTGTGTGTGTGTGTGTGTGTGTGTGTTTGCTTGTTTTGCTCACTGATGCAGGATTGTGTGTGTGTGTGTGTGTGTGTGTGTGTGTGTGTGTGTGTGTGTGTGTTCTGATTCCCACATGCTTTAGACTGACAGGTGCACAGTGGAGCTGAGTGAAGGAGATGGAGCATCCTGCAGGAGAGGGACGTGGATGTAACATCAGTACGCAGCTAATGAAGAAAAATTGTCCAAATGTAACTGCCTGATTTATTCACATTAAAATGAAAAATATTTTTTAACATTTACATGTAAGGAAATGTTTTACATTAGCCACGCCTCCTTTACTGAAACTGAAAGTTACAGAGGCCACGCCCTCCTTCACTCTAACTAATAGGCACAAAGGCCACGCCTCCTTCACTGTAACAAATAGGCTCAGAGGCCATGCCTTCCTCACTAAAACAAATTGGCACAACGGCCATGCCCTCCTTCACTTTAACAAATAGGAACTGAGGCCACGCACTATTTTACTGTAACTAATATGCACAAAGGCCACGCCCTCCTCAACTGAAATTGAGTGGAACAAAGGCCACACCTACTTCATTAATTCATGGCAGAGAAATCATGCATATTACACTGTAACTGCAAGGGCACAGAAGCCACGCCTCCTTCACTTCAACTGACAGGCTCACAGGTACTGAAGCCACGCCTCCTTTACATTGTTTTCACTTGGCATCATTATTATCACAAATATCCAGTTTTATGAGCAGATTTATGTTCAACATAAATCCAGGGATTCTCTTATAAGCTCCAAAAAATGAAATCAAATTTCATTCTTTCTTTTTTTGTCTTTCTTTCTTCTAAACGCAGTGTTTCTGTAGAAGCTCGTCTCCTGCTGTACTGTCATTGTGCAGTGTGTTTGCTCAGGAGAGTGTTTGCCATCCACACTCTGTTTCTCTCTTTTAGCCGTGTTGATATTCGGATTACACTGAATAACTTGGCACTCGTCCACTCGGAGCCAATCATATGAAATTAGCTCGGTGTTTAGTTTGGGATTTGGCGTATTGGCCTTTGGGTTCCTGAGCAGATGGCTGGAGACTGTAGATTACAGTGGGAATTAAACTCAGGTGAACGTGTGAGAAAAGGCTTTTAACAAGTGCAGAACAATCGAGTGAAGGAAGCAGACTGGGGGGTGAAGGAAGGAGGACGCAGAACGCTGCATGATGGCAAGGATGAGCGTAATAACTCATTGGAGGAGCTCATCAATTTAACATCGTAATTGTTCACCCATCGTGACTAAAAAAAGGAGAAAAGCACAAACAGATATTTGATGATAATAGATGATAGTCGTGTGAAAAGATGTACACTATAAGCGTATACATGACACTGCACCTACTTATATAAACACTTTTTCTTTGTATTTTAGCTTTTGGAGATATTTGTTCAAGCCTAATATTTAAATATAAAAATGTTCCCATAAAAATTGCAGGCAAACGATTTTATAGGTAAAAACAGAGCAACAAATTTCACTATTTTTCCTTTTTTTTCAGATTTTACCTGTAAATCCATTCCAATCACACACACACACACACACACACACACACACACACACACACACACACACACAACAAGGAATGTTCATGGTGTTTTAGCCACGCCCACAATTCAGTTTAAAATTCCTAAAAAACAATACATATTTTAACTTATTCTGAATTGATCCTGAAAACTGTATTATGTTTCCTATCTGTCTCTGGTTGCATTTAACATTCGTTTGTGTTCTTGATTACGTTACAGCAACTATCCCTTGAACTCGTCTGTTCCTGAAGATGTCGGAAAACTTCACCACAGATTTTCAATTGCCTCTTACAAAAAAAATCCTGACACTAGAGACTCCTACTGTACATGTTAGATAAATAACGTGTGTTGAAGTCTTTGTGAACGAGCTGTTACTATGGAAACGTAAACGTAATAGACACCTGCAGTCCTGAAAGATGTGGTGTAACTCACAATATTTGATACACACTTTCAGGATAAGTGATTATCAGTGCAAACCAGAGCTCACAAACCTCAATCAGTTATGGTCTCTCTCTCTCTCTCTCTCTCTCTCTCTCTCTCTCTCTCTCTCTCTCTCTCTTCTCTCTCTCTCTCTCTCTCTCTCTCTCTCTCTCTCTCTCTCTCTCTCTTCTCTATCCATCTATCTTTCTCTGATTTCATGCCTAATCTGTGTTCACACCACTAATGCACACAGACAGGCAGGAAAGCAGAACCAACCCCCTTTCCATTAGAGCTCGAGTCATCACGTTTGTGTGCATGTGTGTGTGTGTGTGTGTGTGTGTGTGTGTTGACCTAAAGCCGCTGACTCTGTGTGTTAATATAAATGATATGATGTGTTTATTAAAGACGTGAGAGCCATACAGACGTACGTCATCGTGTTTTAAATAAGCAGGAAAATAAATGGGTTCTGTGTGTGACCTGATGCTACGACATTATTAAGCTGTGTGTTTGTGTGTGTGTGTGTGTGTGTGTGTGTGTGTTTGTGTGTGTGTGTATGTGTGTGTGTGTGTGTGTGTGTGTGTGTGTGTGTGATGTTTGTGAGTCCAGTAGTATGAGAGTGTCTGGGTTTTGAGTCTGAGACCCGGAGCAACAGACGTATTTCATGCTGTAAATGTAATCCACGGGGTGAAAAGTAGAAGTGTTGATGTTTGATGTGCCGGCATCCGTGCTGCAGTTCTAACCCTGTGACTCTTTCAACCGTTACACAGAACCTCCTCCTGCAGATGCAACACACACACACACACACACACACACACACACACACACACACACACACACACACACACACAGCGTGAATAAAACTCATATCAAACACTTCCAGTGGTGAATTAAGGCACATCAGTGTTTACACACATACACACTGGGTTTAACTTTAGCCTACTTCACTGAAACCAATTGCACAAACCACACCTCCTTTTTGAGACTAATTGGTGCACAGGCCACACCTCTTTCAGTGGGAACAATTTGTGCACACTCAACACCTCCTTCACTGAAACCTATTGCTGCAATGGCCAAACCTCCTTCACTGAGACTAATTGGCACACAGATCACGCCTCTGGATACCGACTGTTAACTGAAAAATCACACACACACACACACACTTTAACATTCTCACACACTTTCACTCACTCACAGTCTAACTCCCATAAACACACACACAGACACACGCACACACACGCGCGCACACACAGCTGCTATTCACTCAGAGACTTGAGGCTCCACAGCAGAATAACTGATGTTTAGTGAATCTTCTGAGGTGCTGAAAAGGAAGATGGATCTCACAAATACTTCCTCTTATGAATAGATTATTTATTTTGTAATATTTAAGGACTTTATCGTTGTCCTGCTGTGCAAAATAACAAGATTATAAAGAAGATTATTGTTTAATTATGTGTTTATTACATAATTAAGAATTAAAATATAAAATGTGGTTTCTTTTGTTGTTTGTTTCTTGTTTTTTTTAATGTGTTATTCTGAAAAACCTTCTGTTCGTTACATGATGATGAGGGCCACGCCTCTTTCACAAAAGCCACACCTTCTTCACAGGACCAACAGGCACCGGGTCTACATATTTCATATTTGTAATGATGTGTTCTTTAGTGGCAATACAATGACAGCTTTAGAGGCCACACCCCTTTATTGACCACACCTCTTTTACTGCAACTTGTAATGAGGCCACACTTTCACTTAAACTAATCCCTGCACTGAAACTAATTGGTAAACAGGTCATGCCATCTTTACTGAAACCCATAGATGGATGTGTTGTCTATACACACATTGGTTTTAATAAAGGAGACATGGTTTTTGCTTTACTGAAACTAATTGGTGCACAGGCCACGCCTCCCTCATTGAAATCAGTTGGTGCACAGCTCATGACTTCTTCAATAAAACTAACTGCTGCACCAAGGCCACACCTCCTTCATTTAGACTCATATCTGCATAGGCCACGCCTCTTTCATTTAGACTAATTGCTGCACAGGCCACGCCTCTTTCACTTAGAATAATTGCTGCACAGGCCACGCCTCCTTCACTATGGTTAATTGCTCTACAGGCCCCTCCTTCCTTTTTGGTTCTTTGCACCTGTCAATCATGGTGCAGAGAGAGAACCCCCTGCCCTGCAGTCTGCTTATCACCGACCGCCCTGTGGCGTGATGGGTAATTTTCTCTGTTTTGAGGGAGTGCGCGTTTAGCATGCAGGTTACAAAACGCCCTCCGGAAACTTCCATCTGATTAATCACGATTATCATACCATTATCATGCAATCACACACTAATCGTACATGCAGGGTCCCATCTGCAGGGTGTGTGCGAGTGTGTGTGTGCGCGCATGCGTGTGTGTGTGTGTGTGTGTGTGTGTGTGTGTGTGTGTGTGTGTGTGTGTGTGTGTGTGTGTGTATGATATATTCCATAAAGCAAGGTGTTTAAATATTAATCCAGCCCATTATTCAGAACTTCATTTTACAACTGCATCCAGCATTTTGGCCCAATTGAAATGCGGAACAGTCAGAGATCTCATTAGCTTTGTTAATTGTGGTTCAAGCTGCTCTGTGTATACACACACACACACACACACACACACACACACACACACACACACACAGCTTTTTAATTCAGGGAAGCCACAAAGCTCGAAGCTGAGCCAATGCAGGCTCCTGCTCATACATTTTTATTTCACACTCACGGCATTGTGCAGCTTAAATGTATTTCTTTTTACTTTCACACCTGATTTACAAGATTAAAAAAATTACATCCTTTAAGAGAACCGAAAAAGGTTGGATACTGTAAAGTGTGAAAAATTCAGAAGTTTATGTTAATTATTATATTTATAATAAATCAGCAAAAATTGGTGAAAATCATCTCAACAGCAATAATATATTAATTAAATAAATCTATAAAAAGTTATATATTTAAAATAAAGGTATAAATAAAAGGTTCTGCTCAGACCCTCAGACTCCATGTGAGACTGCACCAGATAAAGTGTTACCTCGCGGCCTTTCATTTTAAAACTGATGATTATTGTGAAAGTATTGTGTTTAGGATTAACGGGACTCGTGAGAATGTTAGTTGAAGGTGCCAATAATTTTGGAACTGACTATTAGCAGTATGTTTATGTTTATGTGTGTTTATAGACGGTTCCCAAACTGCTGGCACCCTTAATAGACAGAGTACATGCATAGAACAACTGGAGCTGTTTTGTAGTGTGTGTGTGTGTGTGTGTGTGTGTGTGTATGAGTGAGCGAGCGTTTTGGCTTTAGCTCAATCCTTGCTCTCATTGTGCATATGTGTGTGTGTGTGTGTGTGTGTGTGTGTGTGTGTGTGTGTGTGTGTGTGTGTGTGTGTGTGTGTGTGTGTGTGTGTGTGTATGATTGCCCACTCGGTGTGTCTCCAGCTCCAGGAGCGAGGCGCCTTGACTCTAATAAAACATCCTCCTATTGTTCCTTTAATTGCCTTCCTTATTGAAATCAGTGCATTCCACACCTGGCCCCGGCCCCGGAGAGCCTCTCATACTCATCCTCATTCTTTCTCTTTCTCGCTTTCTTTACCACCCTCTTTTCTGCTACTGTCTTTTCTTCTCCTTTTCTTTCGCCCTCTCACACACATACACACACTCCTTTTCCCCCTCCAAATGCAGGATTAGCCATTGAAGGGTCGTTCTTGCGGTTATCAAATTCAGACAAGCAGCCCCGGCCATTGTGCTGCTCTTTTAATTAAATCCTACCGGGTGGCTGGAAGTGACCTTTTTTCGAGTGGCGTACTGATTAAGCACACAATAACGCTGCCGTTTTCTCCTCCACAGTCGGCCGCACAGAGACGCCGATTGACTCTCCGACTCGGATCGAGCCTCATTCGCTCTGAAACAGAGGGAGGGGGGGAGAAATCAATTCCGCTCCAGAATGTAGATTAGGCCCGATAGCATCAGGGTAATTAACGGCAGGTAGGAAGCTGGACGTGGCCCAATTTGTGCGAGCGTGCGACGGTGAAAAAAGGTTAATTTGTTAACCGAGATGGATATTTAAGAGGATAAAGGTGAAATTAGAGAGGTTTCGTTTTCATTTGAAAGGATTAGGGGATTGTTATCATCGCATTTCTCTCGGCGTGAGGCCGACCGAATTGCTTCGCTTTTCTCTCCTGTGCGCTGACGTCACTGGCGTACCGGAGCTTAACACGCACCGAGGTTAAGCTCTCCAATCTGTCATAAGAAGTAGCAGGATTCATAAGAGTACGCAGCTAAGTAGGAGAATTAGGGATAATCATCATTTATGCGCTTTTAGAGATTGGTGATGATGGCGGCGGTTTATAAGTTTATATGGTGATGGAAGGGTTTAATACGAGGTGCTCGAGTCGGGATTTCTCAAACTAAATACTGGAAAATCTGTAATGGAAATTATATTGTTTTGTTCTAAAGAGGCCAAAAGGCCCCAGACCCCCAACGCATCACTCGCAACCAATTACCTGCCA